>NC_062192.1:3379581-3672081 GCF_912470025.1 Vespa velutina
CATCAAATTCCTTATATTACTCGAAGTCCGCAAGAATACCTAATTCACTTATGTGTTTTCATTCTGAAAGGAAGTATATAAAAGTACATTAGTTTTGCAAGGATATTAAACGGAGATAAAAAAAAAAGAAAGAGAGAGAGAGAGAGAGAGAGAGAGAACTCTAACAGTTCAGTTTTAAAGTATACATTTGCGATTTAATGCGTGAGTTTAAATATTCGAGAAAGGTAAAAAAGAATAAACACCGATGTATATACATATTTACACATGGACGAACGGATAAGAAGGAACGATTAGAAGAAAATAAATTCGTAGTAGGACGTGGGCGAGAAAGGGAGTGGTCTTAATTTCCTGCACCGACATCAAGTTTGCTTGGTGAGTAGCCGTCGACATTTTTTAAATCTAACAACTCAGGCTCAGCTCTTTTAAAGGATTCTCTTCGAGCTATTTAGATTATTATAAGGACGAGAAATGGAACGAGGAGCGTCGAAAGGGTGACCATTCGCTCCCAGCCATTTCCTAGCAATTTCCTGACGCTGTTTTTCATGTGAACTTTTGAACTCATCCTCCTCTCTCCTCTCACCGTTCCTTGTGTCCAGCCTATGGGCCACTTTTCCACTGTAAAATAGCCACTAAGTAGTCGCGGCTAGTGGAACTGGTCAGTTATAAATGGCCACACGAAAATATAGTTGGCTTTTGCGGATTGCACAGATGTGGCTGGTATCCTTAATGCCTCTCTTGGACATTCCTCGACGTCTACTCGAGAACGTCAACTTTCAAGATAAACGATCTCCTAGACGGAAAGAAAAATTATATATATATATATATATATATATATATATATATATATATATATATAGTACAGTATGTAGAAGAGTGTATAAGCATTATTTATGGAGTTACTAAAATTGTTGCAAATATTATATATATATATACATCTATACATATGTATTGCATATAATATTTTTCGTAAATGCATTAATACATTGCACTATGTATATATTTATTCTCATACGGAGTAGGTATTATAACTTCGATCGCAAAGTTACATCGAGTCGTAATGCATAAATTATCAACATTTCCTAATTTTACGATGTAACATTTGCGATTATTTACCACAATGAGCTACGAAAGTTTTGCTATTTGTGAGCACCGATTATTAATCACCCTTTTAAACATCGATTATTAATCATATCTTTCCTACTTTATCCTATGCAAAAGTTAATTATTAATGAACTCATGTTATAATGAAGAAGAACGCGTGTACCAATGAAGAATTAGTTAATGACGAGTATATTGTTGTCCCTTATTTTTATTACATTTGTAATTTCACTCCAAATTTTCTTAAATATTTCATTTCATCGAGAGTCTCATTTCGAAAGAACGAAAGATCGATAGAATATTTATGAACATGATTTTGTTTGTGCGTTTCGAACTGTTAATGAGCGATCGATTTAAGATAGCTAATGTAAAAAATTCTACTCTGGCCTTGAATCAGATAGTAAAATATTTCATTTCGTATTCAATTACTATACTATATTCGTGAAGTATTGTTTAAAACGAGCCTTTGATAGATTCGCAAGATAACGAGAGACTCGATATTCTCGTTATCAACACTTAAGTTAAAATTTCTAGTCGATATAACAGCAAACAAAGTTTTATACGTACATAAAATGTATTACTCTTTCGTGATTACGTTTTAACAATTTTAATAAAGCATCGTAATGGTAATTAAAGATTGCTTTGTTTACACAAAGTTGAAAACTAATTATTAACCTTTTTAATTATAAAATGTATAAATTAATTGTAACAGATAGAAATAATGATTACGGGCCGTTACCTTTGCGGCTGATAAATAAATAGTAAATAATGTAAATTAATTAGTTTCATAGTCGACATACGCTAACGTGACGCGCACACTTGTAATCGGGACCGTTTCGTACTCACCTCCCTATTGACTTCTCTCTTTAGTCTTTACGATATATATATATATATATATATATATATATATATATATATAGCGCTTTGCATTTATTGCCTTTATTATATAGCTAGCGCTATTTAATGTTCACGCCTGATGAATGTACGATTATCGATTACAATAATTGTATGGATTTTTCCAACGTTTATTTATCATGTAATTCATTACGCAAGTTCTTACGTTTGTAAAATCATTAGCTTATAACTTGTTCGACGATTTTTAATTAATGACGATTAAAGTATGAATGAAAAGTTTCGTACTTTTCTCTCTATTGACTCCTCTCTTTAGTCTTTACAAGAGAGGTATATATCACGTATAGCGTTTTGTGTATATTGCATTTATTTTTACTTACGCTCTTGAATGTTCATGCCTGATGAATGATCATCAATTAAAATAATTGTGTGAACTTTTCCAATGTTTATTTATTACCTTAATTTATAACACAGATTTTTAAGTTTTATAAAATTATTAACTCATGACATGTTCGACGATTTTTAATTAATGACGATTATAGAATAAATCTTTTATAAACACGTATGGTGCATTTTTTTTTTTTTGTTGCTATTTCTTGGATTTAGAACCATCAGTACTTTTAGATATTTCATCTGTTTTTTATTATTAAAATATTTACTCTTTTAAAAGGATTAGTCTCCGTTACTTGCAATAGGTAAACTGCGAAAGCGCCGTTTTTGAAAGACTAAAAATCGATCGACGCTGCTAAGTCAAGAAGGGTGGTCAGCCTTATTCATGTGCATACGTATATATGTATACGTGTGGTATTATGCATGTACGGAGGCACACGTGACCATTGGTACGCGGAATTCATTGGCCCTTGAAGGTCGGAGGGTAGCACTTTTCAGATCAATGCACCCTCATTGAAGGGTTGCTACGAGATCTTGCCCTTGCAGTACTCATTTAGGGCTATCGGAGAAGATGTTTCAAGCCACTCGATGATTCGATCATAGGTACTCAATACTAATTTATTATTAATTGTATCATGGAGAAAAGAAATTTTTTATTCTTATGAAAAGATTATAAGAAATGCTTATCTTAGTATTAAATTATGCATCTTCAAATGTGAAAAGATGCATATTAAGAAATTGTATCAAAAGTCAATCGACAAATCTATTCTTTCGCTTTTGTAATGATTTTTGATAATTTTTATTTACTTCAAATCTCTTTTTGACAAATACGAAGAAAATACTCGAATGTTGTGTAAAAATCTTAAAATAGACAGAATATTTGCCGGCAGCTTGGACTCGCGGGAAATCAGTGGACAAAACTTTGACTGTGCATTAAGCAGATCGCTGGTGCCATCTGTCGGTAAGTGTACGAACCAACGTTCCAAAGCGCATGCGTAATCTTTCAGAAAATTTTGAAGAATAAAGCTAGTCGGTAACGAAGATTCCTAGGAAGATCCGTGAAAGGAAAGGAACGCCAATGAAACCTTATCGAATTTTACGACCTTGGACATAAAAAAAAAATGTAAAAAAAAATAAAAAATAAAAAAAAAACTAAGAAAAAAATAAAAACTACAGAAAAATGAGAAAAATTCTTAAGATAATAAAAAAAAAAAAAAAAAAAAAAAAAAAAAAATATGAGAAAAGAATTCCGATGAAAGGCGGGTTTCGATCGTAAAAAAAAAAAAAAAATAAAAAACTGACGCACCAATACGATCCTTCCTTCTGTGCACGTTTGCCTGTAGGGTTGCATCAGACAGGCGTGCCTTATAATCATAAACTTAGAGTCACGATTTTTTATTATTCCACTTATACGCAAAAGTTTCGGATCAATTACAAAACTATCGAGTTCGCATTATTCGAACTAATTTATGTAAATTTGTGACATTTCTCTCTATTCCCTCCATTAATATGGAATCCAACATATCGAGTATTACTTGTATTACCTCGTGTACATTAATTAAAATTAGATATTGCAAGTAGGTGCGAAACAAAGATCTGACGGTATAACGACCTAACCATGAACGTTCACCCTTTTCCATCCTTCCCCGCTGATTCTCCAATGCGGCCACGGATTCAAATTGAAATTTTACCGTTAATGTTATTGATATTCCGTTAGTCCGTCTCGCTTTACATTCAAATTTTAACATCGCCTGGGTTGCAGAATTCGTACAACTGTCGGCGAAATGACGTACAGCCATGGGACCGGCTCGCACTGGATATCGGGTATCGATCAGGAAAATCACCCACGCACGGAAAAAAAGAATCGAGAGAAAGAGTGAGACAGAAAGAGTGAGATAGAAAGAGAATGAAAGAGAGAGAGAGAGAGAGAGAGAGAGAGAGAGAGAGAGAGAGAGAGAGAGAGAGAGAGAGAGAGAGAAAGAGCAATAGAGAGAAGCAATGGGAAAGGCTTATAGCCTGTGGGAAAAACAACATTCCTCACAAGGGTACACATTTTTACCGTTCTTTTTCATAACTCGGTCCGTACTGTGTATCTATTCGATATTGTACCTTTCAAGAGCGTTTTATGAAAAATCATGGTCAGACAACGAAAGGAAACCTAATAAGAATAAAATATAGTAAAGAATCGCAAACTTGCCGAATGAGAGACATAAAAATATCGGTGTAAAGTATGCAGAAGATTCCAATGACTATTGGTCAAAGGTTGCTTGAACGACAGGAGGTTAGTGGGGGGTGGAAGTGATAGCGGGCAACCGATAGGGTCCAGTCTTTCTCGTTTGGCCAATCGATCGAGCTGAAAATTTCCGACCCTTAATTAAGATAGCGAGAGCACTTGAGTTTTCAATTAAAAGGGAACGACGCTTCTCTATCGCTCTCTGTTTCTCTTCGATTCTCTTTTTCTCTTCTCTCTTTCTCTCTCTCTCTCTCTCTCTCTCTGTCTCTCTCTGTTTTCATCTGTCTCTATCTCTATTTCTATCTCTCTCACTCTGTTTGTATGATCTCACTCGCGCTCATATCACGTCGTCTTCCCAGTATCTCTTCCCTTTTTTATTTTGTCCGACTGATCGGACCGCAACATTAAATGCAATTTCGTATGGCGCATCCTAGAAGAGTACTCCTCTACCACTCATCGATTCTACACGATTTGCTTTTTCCTTCAGTCACTCCTCAACCCGTATTGTTT
The DNA here is from genome assembly GCF_912470025.1 of Vespa velutina. Taxonomy (NCBI): domain Eukaryota; kingdom Metazoa; phylum Arthropoda; class Insecta; order Hymenoptera; family Vespidae; genus Vespa; species Vespa velutina. Next base: position 3,384,665 of record NC_062192.1, read on the forward strand.
CGAAATACACGCGACATCGTGTGTGCTAACTCTCGGGTATACGAGGATCCTTTGTCGAGCAATATTCAAAAAATTATTTGCTGCTTCGTTATAACGCTCCAACGCTTTACTAATATTCTATCGACTATAAAAATTGAAAAATTTTGATACACTTTATACCATTTATTTCCTATTCCTCTATTCAATATTGATATTTGATTTAAATCTTGTCTTTTACAAAATAATAACTTTGATCTGTATTATAGATGAAAATTAGAATTTAAGAATTAATTAATAGGAATTTCAGATCGTATTAGTTTGATGAGAAGAGTATAGACACATTCTCTCGCGTGGACATATAGACATATAGCGAGTAGTGTAGAGGAGAGGAAAGGAAAGAGGAGACGAGAGGGAGAGGGTGGAGATAATCGCAGAGAAGGGGTGGTATTTTTGGCGAGGCAGGTCCATCCTCCCTGGTTGCTATCGGCACGATGCGATCTATCTCTCTCTCAGGCTCATTCTGCGTACAGGGTTAGCCCTCGCGCAATGACAATTTTTGCAGAGGCAGGAAACACGAGCCGCGTGCCGGCGCCCTGCCGCTCTTTCCCACCCACGCACACGCACCACCAGCCGGATACATACGTCCGATGATACCACAGCACCATGACCATGGGACACGGGACTGATTGGGGTGTGCAGTCGAGCTATGCAGTTTAATTTATGTTGCATCACCAGCCAGTCGGACGTGTATCAAACTCCTACGACCTACCTCGGCTCGTTTCTCTCTTCTTCTCCTTTACTTTATTACTTTCCTTCCTCCTTCGTTCGAAGTGACGACATTCCAATCGTGTAAACTCTTCGATTTGGCGTATTGGTGCTGATATAAATTTACTCGTGCTTTCACTCGTGACGTTTTTATGTGTACATACGTGTGTCTCTGTTTTATCACCCCAGTCCCTTTCCTTTGCTATCTCTTTTTTGTTCGTAACAGGTATCACGCACACATCACGTACCTCTGTGTAGAAGCTTCTGCGATTACAGGTTCGTAATCAGTCACATTGGTTTCGTTGTATTCGAAAGCTTAAAAATTTTTTATTAAATGCAAAGAATTTATTACTATTTACGAAAAACTAAAAGTCAAAGAATTCGTGATAAAATGAACAAAAGATTAACAAAATTTTTGGGTTCGGAAACATTACAAGTATTGCAGCTAGAGTGATGACTATTTCCAACTTCACGGTTCTCTCTCTCTCTCTCTCTCTCTCTCTTTCAAACTCGCAGATGCGAAACGCGAGAGATCAAATGAGCTATGAAGAGGCACGACGAGCTCGAGTCGCTACGTATTCACGATACGGAAACGGAATTCGAGAAAGAACGTGGAGGAAAGCTAATTAGCGTCGATCAAAGTTTTCCAAGCGTAATAAATGAACGGTCAATATTTGAATCGAGGATGTCCCCTCCTCCATTCCAACCCTTCGATTTTCCCCCTCTTTCATCCTCCGTTAGTTCGTTATCAGTTTTCTCCTTCTCCTATCTATTTTTGACTTCTTTAAATCCTTTCTCCGTTCGCATAAGAGGGTGAATCGTTTTACTACTTAGAACTTAGCTCTTAGAACATCCACGATGGAAATATTTTGTCTCTGTGCTATTTACTTTGTGCAGAGAGCAGCACGAGTCCGAGATAGCCGATGATTAATGGTCCTTCTTCAAGGTTTATTAACGAGCCGTCTACCCAGTGTACCACACGTTCTCCCGTATGGGACAGCCACCTTGAACGCTTTTTCGAAAATTTGACGGTTAGTAGAAGCTTGGGATACGCGTTAATGCTCTTTTCGAGTTTCTCTCAACGAACCTATCGCTCAAAGGAAACCTCAAATCATCTTTTTCCTTTTTTTTCCTTTATTTTCACTCGCGAAAAATAAATATAAATATTTTATTACCTTACGCACGTTCGACAACCGTTCTTTCTCTCTCTCTCTCTCTCTCTCTCTCTCTCTCTCTTTCTCTCTCTTTCGATGCGCGAGAGAAATTAATATAAATGGAATATTAATTTTACCTGTTGCGTAACAATTCTAACACGGATATCGTATCTCGCCTGAAAATAATCATTCAATTAAGTATTTTTATTGCTCTACCAATATCGCCCCGGTCGTTACCCGTGTTTATTATGTATCATTTATAAAATTAAGCGCTGGTAATCGGTACGATTGAAATCGCATACCCTTGAAATTATCCATCGATCGTGAATCTATGGATGTATTTATCAGGGTCACGCGGCCACCAGTTCGCTATTTATTTTCATTGCGTTTTTTCTTTTTTCTTTTTATTCGACGTAATTAATAATTGACCGAGTGTAATTAAATGTGCAATGTAAAGAGACAGAGACAGAGAGAGAGAGAGAGAGAGAGAGAGAAAAAAAAGGAATAAAGGAGAAACAGAAAGGAATACGAGAACGGAGCATGTATTACGAAACGAAAAATTAGATTAGATTACCACCAAAATAATGTAGAATGAGTCGATATAATGATAGTAAGGATTAATAAAGGGGTCACGATGAAGGACAGACAGGAAACGTGACTTCTTTCGTTTGAAGTCGACCACGACGTCACGCCATAAGGCACCGTATAAATAGATGGTAATCGAATCCGATAATAGTCAGTACGGTCAATTAAGATGACCGCTGGTAAGGACCAATTAAACCTAAGTGCCTGACCGTACTGGTTCGAATTACGTATTTACGATCTAAAATTATGCCTTCTCGTAGCACGTTCTCGCATTCATTATGAGCTTTATGATTTTACGACGTTCAACGTTCGACTTAATTTTTATGAAATAACATTTGATTGTAAATGTACGTAATCGTTCTTTTAAGAAACGTCAAAGAAATCGTAGGAAACGACGATTGACAATCATTCTCGAGAGGCGTACTCGAGCGTACGCGAAAATCGAGCTCATCGTTTTGCTGCGCGTGACCTTGGTGATTAATTGCCGTGTTAATTGAAACGTTCGCTTAATAATTACACCGAGAACAACGGCGATGCGCGATTCATTTAGCAATCATTTTATTTTGTGTGCGTACGGTCCGTACCGTGTGCTCTGGCCCTTCAACGCAACTCACACAGGCATACGTACTATGCCGACACGATAATGCGGAAAATTCTGAAAATGAACGGTGACCGTAGATAATGACCGATTTATATTCGATTTTCGGCATTTCACGAACGATTGCTCGCGGGGTGTCGAGGGATAATAGCCACGGTCAACGATACACTTTTGCTTTTCACGCGAAACGCGCGAATTCCGATTCTGCCGGATTAGATGAATGAATGAAAGTGTACTACCTCCTATTAGACGTATGTATGTGTATCTGTGAATACATATACATGCTTCTCTGTATTTGCATCTCTGTTTAGCCATGCTCAAGCCACGTCTTCCGAGACGTATACTCTTTCGACCCTTTTCCTGCGGTTTTCCCACGACCACGAATGGTCGGCAAACGAGTTTCCGCGAGGTCATAAAAAAATAAAAGAGAGAGAGAGAGAGAGAGAGAGAGAGATAAATAGATAGAGAGAAAGAGAGAGAGAGAGAGAGAGAGAGAGAGAGAGAGAGGAAACAAGAAGTGGTTATTAAATATACCTACCTCGAAAAATAACAAAAAAGAACGTGTAAGTTACATCATCGTGTTTCTCTTTTCACACTTCTCTCGACACCGTATGTTCTATTTAAAGAAAGTCACGCTTCCTAAGGATATTTAACGTCGGTCGTTTAATTATGTTTTTAAGTAGTTTTCTATCAACTAGTTGGTTTTACTCGTAAAAATTTTTCAAAGGCAAGTATCCTTCAGATTCGATACATTATACGAAGTATATGAACGATCATTTTGTATTTTTCATGAATAATTATTGAATTACAAAGTTGCAAGGAATTAATTACGTCTCTTAATTTACTAATTATATTAATTAGATCGAAAATGAAAATGAAATGCAATATGGAATTATTTCGTGAATGCTTCCGTCTCGAAAATCGGATCTAATCTTGCTCGTAACCGATTTCCAAGAGTAATAGCCGATCGCATGTGAAGGGTGCCGAACGAAAAACATCTGAATAGCTCCGATCGAGGAATTTTAATTTACGAACAATACTGTACTACCGGTCACGGTTAAACGTGCACGAAACGAGAAGGCCAATGCAACACGCGAAAGAGAGAAAGAAAAAGAGAGAAAGAAAAAAGAGGGAGAAAGAGAGAATAGAAGAGCGATCTCGTTCGGGCATCGATTCTCTCAGAAAAATAAATGGCGCGTGAGTCGGCCGTTGGATGGAAGAAGTTTATTCTATTTTTTCAACGTACGAACGTACATCTCCACCCGGACAATACTTTTACCATTGAACACGTAGGAAACGGAGGCTATGTTCGCTGATGTATGGAGCCGTCTCTCGTTGATAGATAACAGAAACTTTACAGGCAGAACTTTTTTCCCGGTGCGTCAATGTCGACCTTTAATTTTGACCAGCGACCCACTCTCGCGCGTCCAAGTGGACAAAGCTCGACGAAATGTGGCTGAAGAGGTCATTTTCGAAATATCCCAGTGCCTAATGAATAATTTCACGCCCACAGTCGTGATCGTTCCGCTCATTATGATGATTTTTCATTGGGACTGAAGAAAATTAGTAACGATTATTCGATCGATGAGTCTGCGCGAGATGAACGCGACTCATCGAAAGTATAATCGCGTTGGTAGCCTCCACGATGGTCGAGATATCGGCACGCCAATTATCTCCGAGTCGATCAATTGAAAAACCAGCTGTTGGTGATTGGCAGCTTCCAATCCTGAAGCAACATTAATTGTTTCGTGCGAAACGCCCAAATCGGTCATCATAACGGGAAATATATTTTTGAAATTCGGATAAAATCAATATATCCATATTCAGTCTCAAAAATGGCTTAATATTTCAGTTTTTACCTTTATTTTAAATTTTCATATCTCAAGGAACATTGTGCCAGTTGATATCATCTTCGAATTTAATATTGACGATTACGCGACAAATCTAACATGCGGGCAGCCTACTTGACCACGATATAAAAACGTAATGGCGATCTGGCAAATGCGAGAGATAGATAATATCTTCGGCATTTACATTGAAACGATAAAGTATGACGGTGCGGCAACAATTGAATAAATCCGAAGCCGTGCCGGCCGGCGTAATATTTATTCCCGCGGTAGAGGTTAATCACAATTAACGCCAAATATTTGTCATGCCGATGAGAGCCACGATTTTACGTGTATATTTAACTGTATCCATTCTTTCACTCACATCCCTATTATCACTCTTTTGCGGTAAAAGATATAATAAGATTTTCGAATGAAAGAACTTTTTGAAATTTGTATATCATATCATTGCTAATATTCGCTTGAGTACGAAGATAAAACATTGTCAGATTAGATTAATAAGTATATATATATATATATAAGTATGTAAGATGTGTTAAGGTTAACGAGTGAAAATGACTTTTTTTTTTTCTTGAAAAAATATGGATTTTATCTGTACAAGAATACTCTAGTATATACAAAACACAAATCTTATCAGCTTGTATCATTACAAATCGTAACATAAATTGAACTATCTTTCGTTATCATTGTTTTAAGTGGTTCAAGATATATAGAAAAAAACGAATATCAATGCGAAATTCATATAAAACTTCGACTGATATTTATCCATATATTCTACTCGAGGAATAAATAAGAGAAAGATTTCTATCTTATTCAATAAGAGATTATGAAATAGTAAAATTCTTATCGAAGTTGCATTCATTCGATTCCAATTACGCTGATAGGAAACGACAAATAATATGAATACCTCTCATAAAATAGATGACAATAGATGATCACATAATGTGATAATACGATTGACAAAAGAATATATGCATCAATTGCTGAAAAACAACTGAAACGAAACATATCCGATTATTTTATAAAAAAAATATTCTTTTATCAATTATTTCAATGAAACTTTCTCTAAGTATCGTTTATATATCTGTGTATCTCTTTCTCTTATTTCCAATTGCTTCTAATAATATACTCAATCAATTCTAATCACTTGTAATATAAAAACAGATAATTTTGTAGATTAGAATAATTACTTTCCAGTATAATTAAATTTTTTCGTTCGATTTCGAACCGTCCTTTTTCTCATTTATCCTGATCGATCAAACTATCTTATTATTTTATAGTTGACGAAAAAATATTCGATTAAGTAATAGACTAATAATTTCACGTATCGAGTGAATCTTTTAATTAACCCTTAGCAAAGGGTGAAACCGGATTAGTATCGAGAAAGAAGATACCTTTTTCGACGAAATGTTTCTTAATTCCTCCCATGATCAATGATAATTTTTTATTGCAAAGTCCAAGTTTGAACCGCACATAGTTTTCGCATTTCTTCCCACGGAATCCTATTTTACTGTTGATTGATTCGGCGAACAATTTATAAGCCCGTAAATGTGAACACGTACCAGTGGCGTCGACTGTACAGCCTGCTTGTTTTACACCTCCGTTTGGATAAAAATCTACATCACCAATAGAATTTAAAAAGCCGAGTACACCACCGTTCGTGTGAATGATCTCGACGTAATTAGCATCACCTTGTGAGATACGCGAGCCTTCTTTAGCTTTAATGAAACCCGGTAATGCTGGATCCAAACCTAAAAATTGGTATGTCTTTAATAAAATATAAAAATTCAATATATTTTATTAAACAATCAAATTTTATCGATGTTCGATTTTTATCGATATCAATGATCTTACATATTATATGGAAAGATTAAATCCGATTTACCAATGATATAATTGATGGTGCCTTTTGCGTAACGAGCAGCCAAGCCAACTATGTGAGCTCCGAGAGAGTGGCCAACCATTGTAGTCGTTGATAAATTCATACCTTCTTTTTCGAGGAAGTCTAACATAGTGCTGACATATTGGCCGACCATTTTCACACGTGTAATGGTCCAAAAATATGGCTTGACAGAGATCTTACTCCAATCGATTACAATAACGTTGTAATCATTGTGATTTAAATATGCTGTCAATGTAAACGATTGATGTTATATAAAAATAAAAAATAAAATCAATGTTAAATAATAAAAATATAGGAAGTGATTACTCATGAATTATATATGAGAATAAACTTTCGTTTGAAAAATAATTATATTTGATATTTCGTCAAATTTATATGACTCACCATCGCGAATTAATATGCATGAATCGCTATTATGAGAATTAATCCATCCATGAGTAATTATTTGAGTTGTTCTGTTGAAGTTGAAGTTACTTTTCTTCAATGATTCTAGATCGTTAATGGAAATAACATCAGGGTCTTTACGATTATTGATAGTGTATAGATAAAAGAAAACGCGATTATGTAAATCTGCTAAAGTATCTTTTTCCGACTCTGCATCTTCTTCGGCGTAAAGCAGATCCGTTGTTAGAGATACTAAATTATGATCGTCATTCAACACATAGAAGTAGCTATTCAAAAGTTCTATATCTTCTGGTCCAAATTGAAACTGGTTTTCAGTCTCCTCCGATACAGAAAGACCTATTTAACAAAATGTCAAATTTACAACCTGTTACAACATAAATAATTTATATATATATATATATATATATATATATATAAATTTTAAAATATTAAAACACTATCGTTTGTACAATTATATATAGACATTAAATGTTATGACGTAATATATATTTTTTTTATCATTCATAATAACTCGATTAGAGCAATATTGTAATGAAATTTGAAATGTATTTTTTACCGATAACGATGTAGAAGAACGTGAAACCAATCAGGAAGTGTGTCTTCATGTTCGTCGTATTTTGATTGTAATTTACTGCGAACTCTGATATATAAAGAAATTGATGTATTTACCAAATCATTTTCTACTCATATTGATAAGATAAAATATTTGTTTTCATATATATCAATAATGAAATCTTTGATCTTATTATAACTATCATTTTTATATCAACAAAATAAATTATTTATTCGGAATTAATCGATCAAAAGTAAAAATCGATTATTGTTTTATTTAAATTTTCTTCTTTTCGATTGTCCTTGAACTCGCTAAGATGATTTACAAAATGTAGACTATTCTTTAATCTAATTACGATAGATATTTCTTTGTAATGATAAACTTTATATCATTACGTTATATTACCCTCTATAAAGATATATATGTATAAGTATTAATAACAATACATTAATTTATATAATTAAAATTTTTATTTCATCGTGCTTTAAAACGATCGATATTATTTTTAAATTCTTATATTAATACCAATGTGATTTGTATTACTTGTCAATTTTAATTGTCATAAGAAATTCTTATATAATATCGATTGACTTTTATTTTTATCATTTGCAATATTATATCATACTTTTGATAAAATTTTAATAAATAAATATATGTAATTTGTATCTAAAAGATTCGTCGCAAAAAATATATATATATATATATATATATCTTATTGTTATCCTGATAATCAGTTTATTGTTATTCTGACAAGATCGCCGATCTTCTATTAAGTGTACATTAATAAGCTACTAATGATAACGTAACAAGTGTTACGAAGAAAAAGAGCAAGGAAAGAAGGGAAATTGATAAAAATGTTACAATCGATGAACAACAAATTAATATCAAGATTGATTGTACTAACATATATGATCGTTAACCTATAGATCTTCTTAGAAATATATCTCAATGTTATAATCATTTGCACTAAATTGGCGAACTAGTTAATGCAAGGACATATTATAATTCAGAAGATTCTAATAAATGAAAGAGTCTTAAAAAAAAAAAAAAAGAAAGAAAAAAACAAACAAGAAACAAATATCGCTTTTAAATGTTTAATTAACATTTAAATTGTATATTTCCATATATCAAATCTTTTCCGATATAATAATATTGATAACGTACGATAAGACTTACTTAGTTTTTATCCAAAATCGATGATTGGCTATTTAATTGGCCGGATATTGAAAAAAAAAAAACCAATCGAAAGTTTTCTTTTTTTCTTTTTTTTTTTTTTTTTTCTTTTTTTTTTCAGATAATCGAGTTATATAAACACCAAACTTTCGAAATAAATTCAAAATCTTCGCCAGTAAGAATATTTTTCCTGTATGATATGAATGAATTTTCGAATATTCGATTCATTTTGAATAGATAATTATATCAATAGTTCCGAATTTCATTTAGATCGGATAAAGAAAATGACAAGGAAGAAACTATTTGTCGATTTCATCAAATTCACTCGTCATATTAAATTATTAACATATCGGAGGAACTCGTTAGTAATGCGAGTATTCTTTTTCATAAAAAAAACTTGTTCCGAGAGAAAATTCCAGCCTGTAAAGGAGCACTGGACAAAATCAAACAGGTTAGATTGTTGTGTCAAGGGTTGGAAACCTGTTTTCGAGAGCATAAGGCTTATGAACTTTTAACGTTACATTATCAAGGCTAAGATACCGAGATACTATATTCTTACGATCACCGAGAAAAAAGAAAAGGGAGAAACATTTTGTGAGCTTGAATAGAAGAAAAAAAAAAAAAAAAAAAAAAAAAAAAAAAAAAAAAAAAAAAAAGAGAGAAAGAAATAACAGGTGTTTAAAAAAGAAAAAAAGAAAGAAAGAAAGAAAGAAAAAAAGAAAAAAAAAAGAAAAAAGAGAAAAAAAAAAGAGAAAGGACGAAAAGTCGATAGTTTTTTTTGCGACGGCGCAGGTCATCGTTCCGGGCGATGCCAAAATCATGCTTAGATGACCGAAGCGAAGAATCTACAGAGGCGAACAGGGTGCGGGCGCTTGCGTGAAGCTCGAAAATGAGGCTCGCGCGTTGGACGCTCGTGGGAAGGGGGGTGCGTTTGGGGGTTGTGAAAGCGAGGGCGCCTGCAGTGACTAGCCTCCATCGATTTACCGTGCGCCGCCATCTTGCCACCCTACGCCATAGGGGTTGACCACCCCTTTTCCTCCACACCACCACCTCCTCCCCATCCCCCTTCCGTCCCGCCTTCACCATCGAGTTACCCCCCTCGAGGCAACGGTAGAGGCAGACATTTTGAAAAATGATTCCGAAAGTCATCACCGTATCCTCTCTTGTTTTTGTCCAGTGGCCGGTCGCTACGCTCCAGCAAACTCACCCTCTCGTTTCTTTTTTCCTCTCTGTGACCCTACCTCTCTTTGAATACGTCAGAGCATCCAGAAAAAAAAAAAAAGATTAGCGCGAAAAAGGAATACTTAGGCGGAGAAAAGGAAACAATGAGCCATGCTAAACGGTCAGTCTATCAAAGTCTATTAATCCTGAAAAATTTTTCGAAAGATATCTTTCCGATAATCTGAACAATAGATTCGAAGATTGATTTTCTTATGTTAGAAAAAGATACGTATCCTTTTTTCTGAACTATAATTTTACGTATAATTTTGTCGAACGGAATAGGTATATCTGAAACGTTATTTTTAATATTTTATTAAGATCTTTTAATACTATTCAGACATAATCGATTTTATTAAAGAATGAAATCGCATAAAATTTTGTCGATTTAGAAATACGTCGTAGAAATGTGTTTCGTTTTCTCAGCCGTCATCGCTATTATTATTCTCAAATAGAAAATATCGACGGGAAACGACACTCGTTACCTCATTTTACTTTAATTTATTCCAAATGAAATTGTCGTTAGCAGGACGATTTATAGTTACAACGATACATCTGACTCGACGATCCGTCCATGCGATATTACACTTATCTTTAGACGTGCGATAAACGTTCCGCTTCAGGGGGCTGCCGTACACCAATTTTTCCATGTGCTGAATTTACGTTGGATAATCGCAAAAGTAGCAAAATGGATGAATACCTAGATCATTTTTAACGATCAATGATACAATCAAATAAGTGTACATCACTTTATACCTTTTTCATATGCATTTTTTCTTTCTTTTTTTTTTCTTTTTTTTTTCTTTTTTTTTTCTTTTTTTTCTTTTTTTTTCTATAAATCTCAATATCTACGAGTATTTTTCTTAAATGAATTTTTACATAAAATTAAGACATTTTGTATTTTCCTAAATTGCCAATCGAATCTCATTTCAAGAGAAAGGTGATAGGTAGGTTTAAAACTCGTGATGCCAACGACAACGAGAAAATAAAAAAAACAACGGAGAAAAGTGGAAGGAACAAAAGTAAATACGTGGTAGGAAGATTTCAATCGACGCTATACCAATCGAGGGACGAACAATACCTAGCCCCTTGGACTACCCGTCGTCCAGTTGATTGGCTCTCGATTAACCTAAAAAATATCTCCGTTCGTAAAAAGGCCACAGCTGAAAGCAACGGGATTCTGGATTGCGATACACGCCGTCGATATATCTTTTTCGATGGAACAGGAAAGCTTATAGTCGATTGAAAGAAGACATGCGATTACGCTAAAAAAAAAATCAGGAATGATGTACATGCGAATTTTAATTTATTATTCTTTCACGCAAAATTTCAATAATATTTCAGTTCATATAAAATAAATCAAATAGAAATAATTTCAGAAAGAGAAAGAAGATGATAAATAGAGACAGAAATCAAAAAGAAAAAATGAAAAAAAAGGAAAAAGATAAAATGAATTTTATACGTTGATTAAATGAGACTAAAAAGTATATGCCGCGACCTAGTCTCTTGTTCGACCAATAAAGAAAGTAGTCGTATTAGAAGATCAGAAGAAAAAGGGTCAGAAACTAGGTGGTTCAGGCTTTGTGTGCGTGACTCGAGGGAAGGAAAGGGAAAGGTAGGGAAGGGAAGGGAGATGAAAGCTTGCTAAGATCGAATGTCCGGCGTGTGCAAGAAGCCGACCGGGTGTGTACGGATCGTCGCAAAAATAGTATTACCGGGCGGACGTGGTAATTGAATTTCGAGGACGATAATGGCCGAGCGACAAATACAGCGAGAGCGGCCGCGTTAGATCGCTTTCGATGTGTGGCGTGCGGGCATTCAGCCAGGCCAGGATGGATCCTTGATGACTAGATTTAAAAAACTGTCCCTCTACGGCACCCAACCCTCCCACCCTCTCTTCCTCTCTCCTCTCTTCGGCTTCCACCGCCATGTGTTACGGGGATGGGGGTGAAAACGAGGGGTGAGAACGGGGAGTGAGAGAGGGTGGATTGTCGGTGCCGCTGCTGTTGGTTCGGTCGGCGGCTTCTGTATAACTGATGGTGCTTCTGAGTGTCAGGGCCAGGCTGTCCACTTCTTTGCAAACGTGTGTGTTCGCGTTCACGCTCGCGCGCGTGTACGTTATCTCTCGACGTAAGCTCCATCGTTGATCGTACGATCAAAGATTTTCCTTTTCGAACGTCGATCGACGAAAGATTTTCCTCCGATTTGTCATTCTTACGAATGCATATATTAGAAGTAATAATTGCAATCTTTATATTTTTTCGTCATTTTTTCGTCTTTTTGTCTTTTTTTCTCTCTCTGTTTTTTTTTCTTTTTTTTTTTATTTGGTTCATCCCATTAATCAACTTCTTTTTCTCAAATCTGTCTTGATAATTAATATTCTTCATAAAACCTATAATCATTGAGAAACTATTCTTTTATCAAAATAAGTGATAAACACGTTTGATCGGATGAGCAAAAAAGATGGAAAGTTAATCGACGTTTCTTAACTTCCTCGACACTTCTTTTTCCATCTCCCTTATCGCTTCTTATCGAAAGCGAGCACACATATTCTCATCCGCATTCTCCCCTTTCCCTATTTCGCATACTCATTACGGTATTACCTCGTTAAGTACCGCAAGGTCTTTGCTTTTATCGGCGATATTGAAAAGAGGAAGAGGCGCCGGAAAAAAAAAGAAACCGACGTCGAGAGGGGAAGGAAAAAAAAGGATAGCAGTCGGTCGAACGAGTCAATTAAGGTCGATCGAGGAAGCATCCTCTTTTCTATATATGCACGACGCGCGGAAACGTCTACATATGCGTCTACAGTCAAACGTACGAGCATACGGACGTACACGCACGTACATATCGGATCTATTGAAAGAGAGACAAGAGAGATATCGCCCGTTCGAGAGTACAGCAGTACGAGAGAGTGAAAGAGAGAGACAGAGAGAGAGAGAGAGAGAGAGAGAGAGAGAGACAGAGAGGTCGAGAAGAGCGATGGAGATGGCGGAGTGAGGAGGAGGGATAGTGCATTGTGGATACCAAGGGTCAATGGTGGTAAAACGTTAATAGGCATACACGAGCTCCGAGTGAAGGAACGGTGCCAAGTCCAATCCTCCTGACAATAATCGGATTGATTAAAAGTCGCCGTCCACCGGCAGCGACTCCATTGCTACCCCCACCAATCCCTTGTTTCTACACCCTCTACTCTATATCTGTTCTTTTCTACTCAGATATCGGTAGGCCAACACGGGGTCTCCGTTTGCGTACGAATAAATTCCATACATTCTTTGACGAAAAGTATATCTAGTATTTAGTAGTATGGTTACATATGTTTAAAAGAGAAAGAGAGAGAAAGAGAGAGAGAGAGAGAGAGAGAGAGAGAGAACCAAAAATCATCCGTTCAAAATCAACGTATTCATTGTTAATGAGTCGCTAATTACACTGCTATTCGGTACGAGCCTCGTAGCTTTGTAGTTTGAGTCACATGTTATACGATATTACAAAAATCAAAACGGCTTTTTCTTACAGGATGATTCTGAATATAGTCGAAGCTCAAAACGAGACGCATAACTAGGCTCTATAATATATGTGATTTTAATGATGGTTATTAGAGAGATTCATTTCGTTTGTTTAAATTTACCGTGCTCTTTATTTTCGAACTTCCACTATTATTACTGTCATGTTGTACTGTGGATTAAAGAGTTAAAAGTAGTTGATATTATTTATTCTTTTATTATCTTTTTACTTTTTTATTCTTTATTATCTCTCTGTACCGTAAGAGTATTTGTTATAGCATTAAAATTCCAAAATAATTATCATAAGAAACTAACATGCTATTAATTACAACAAATAGAAAAATTATTAATCATTGAAAATCCATGTAGTTAATATTTTCTTTAATTTTTGATAAGAATAAAAACTTATTTGATTTCGATAATTTTGTTTGAATATTTGACCAATATACGAGAAGTAAAATAATAATACTTGAAAATTTCTGAAGATTTAATCTGAAAAAAGATGAGAATATTTTACGTGTTTCGTAATGAAATATTCCAAAATATATCGCTCGTGTTCATCTATACTTTAAAATCGACTACAACTTTGCACCGTCAAATTTCCAACGTGGTCCTTTAGATCGGTAACATCCTTTTGTTCCATTTTCGAGCGAATTAAACTTAAATCAGAAAGCTCTTTGTAGTTATCAGGATGCATTGCTGTCCCAAAAGCTCCTCGTGCTGTTAAACAAAATGAACTCTACGAACACCGATAATTTCCATAATTTTTGAGTATAACGCATTTCAGCCGCAGATCGTATGGGAAGTTTTGAAATTATTATATAAAACTACCGTTGTAAATAATATTCGCGAAAGCTATCTCGCTCAATTGTATTTCGAACCTTCATTAACCGTTAATAATAATTATACTTCTTTAAATTCTTTCATCGGCTCGTAGTAATTTTATCGTAGTTTAATGAAAATCATCGTATTTGTGGTAGCATTCTTCGTTAAGCGATAATTACATAATTTTTCCAGAAGAATGATAATTGACTCGTTTATAAAAAATCATAAAATATTATCTCGAAAATGAAATGGTATTCTAATTTCATGTTTCAAAAACGGAAGTAAAGAGGTGATGCAAAAAGAAAAAAGAAAAAAGATCGAAGGAACGGAAAGGAATTGTGTATGTGTGTGTGTGTGTGTATGTGTGTGTGAGAGAAAAAGAGAGTGAGGGCGATAGAGGAAGTTTCGCTAGGAGTAATAAGGCGGTAGATCGGTATTTTTGAACTGTAATTCAGTCTGCATTTAATCAACGTTTAATCACCTTGTCTACGGACCGAGTTAATCCAAACAGGATACCTTGGTCGAGGCATGGATAGGTAGTTATGAAAATCTTGTAGAACAGCGCCATGTTTAGACTCATCGTTATTCGGAACGTTAATGGAGATACGAAGAAAAATAATGTTCATGAAATATAATGTTAAAATAATATGTGATGCAGCTGATATGATTCTTTGTGTTTGTTTATAAAAATAGAATTTCCTTATTGACGATAAATCTCTTTATATATCATATCAAGTAATTATTTTAATATATTTTAATAATCGTTTTAATAAAATTATATTGATGATAAATAAAATTAAAAGGATTGGCATTGCTAACAAAAGAACACTTTTCAACACTTTTCCTCTTTCTGTCTCCTTTTGTTCAGAAGAAAAGAAACGAAATTTCGTAAAAACAATTCATTGTTTAATCGCTAAGGGAAATTAACGTGGCATAGTTCACTTTGCATTTAGGCCTTCATGGGCCAAAGAGTCGTTGCGAAGGTCTAAATTACCACGGGTCCGGTCCTTCGAGTTTAGAAGCTACCCCCGTCGGAAGCACTGTTCTCCATTCCCCTCGGTCCCTTAACCCCCAACACGGCTGCCGACCTCTATAAATTCCCTCAGGATTTTTCTTTCCTCCACTTGCCTTAATTAAAGTCCTCCTCCCTTACTACCCTTATGACTGCGTCTATGGATCCGACCTTTCTCTCGCATTTATCCTAACCATGCGACGTCTTCATACCCGACAGGTACGCAACTCTGGCTAAATGTCAAACGAAACGAGTCAAGATAAGGGTCTTTTCAAACATTCAAGATACATGCACAATCTGATCTCTTTGTTTCCATAATTATTAATAAATTTACATGTGTATATTATCACAGATATATTCTGTAATTCATTCGTCTTCTAGTAAAAAAAAAAAAAAAAAGGAAAAGAAAAATGACTTTCAAATATAAGCGAGATTAAATAAGATTCCAAAATGATAGAAAAACAAGATGACAAAGATTCTATAATAATCAAAACGATAATATTGATGACACAATGAACATGTTAATGAAATTGTTCCGTAATGCAAGAACTTTATTTGATTTTAATAAAAAATAAAACGTTGAAATTAAAACGATCAAATACAACACGAAGGATTTCTTCTCAGTCGTGGCTTAGTATGCGGATCGACGTCATCCCACTTTAAATCCACCGTAAAACTTTCCAACGCTTGCTCTATCTCTCTTTCTCTCTCTCTCTCTCTCTCTCTTTCTCTCTCTCTCTCTTCTTCTCTTTGCGAATGCGCTGACGTGTAGAGGAAGGGGGCGAATGGTGAGAATCTGACAGGAGCGGTGGGGGATGGCTGAGGTAGTTTGAAAAGTTTTCGCGCGCAAAAAGCCGAGCTTTTCGCACTTTTCTTTGTCGCCTGCGCGGAAGGGTGCGCGTAAGAGTGCGCATTGCGTCGTTCGTAGAAGGGTGATGTCGTCGTGAGGATGGTTTTGTTAGTGGTGGTGAGTTGGCTCGTTTCAAGTGGTAGTGATGCCGACGCTAGGAGGGTGGTATCCGTGGGTGGCACGGTAAAGGACACTTCGAGAGTAGGGATTGGGGGGATACAGATAAGAGAAGATGAGTAAGAAAGAGAGAGGGAGAGAGATACAAGGATGAAGGGGTCGACAAGAGAAAGAGAGAGAAGGGAAGACGACAAATAGGAACCTTTCTCGGCATCCTAGATCACTCTACTGGAATATTGAAATCCTTTTGGGATTCGGTACGCGTTTTCTCGTCCAGCAAGGATACATTATTGCGATTTGAAAAGCAAGATGGACCGCCATGATTATTTCGCGAGCGTACAAATTATTCATTCATTAGTAGCTTCCTCGCTGGCGGCGGCGTAGTAATCACTTTGAAAGATGCCATATACCATATTTACCCCTATCTAGGAAATAAAGGGAGACAGTCAAGATAATACGATTGTGAACGAAATTATTTGATAAAAGGACATCTTCAGTGATTTAAAATTACATAAATCTTAGAAGAATTTATTATTTATCTAGATCAATAGATTGTATTTTAACTTTATTATTATTATTTATTTCCTACGCATAAATCCTTGATCCTGACTTTCCGCAGTATAACTTTATTAATTACATAAAAATAAAGAGATAAATTTTCAATGATTACCATCGCAAACAACCATTCGATAAACCAAAAAAAGAAACAAATAATAAAAATAAATAAATATATATATATATATATATATATGTAATTACAAGTATATTCTTTCGTTTAAATATTTAATATGCAATTCGCCTAATGTATAGTACCTTTGTGAAGCGGACATCTATAAGCTCTATATTATCATAAACTAAAATTCGCGTAGCCATTGTAGTGCGTCCCATGGAATGAGGTAGATGACTAGTAGTTTACATCAAAGGATACATCAGCAGGCAGCTCGTCTCGTCTAATTTCCCAGCTGGATGACGACGAGCTGCTAGAAACGACGTATATATATATATATATATATATATATATATATATATATATGTGAAATCGAAATTGTCCTTTGGACCTTTAAAAGAGACCTTATCACGCTTCGTTGAACGCTTTTTCCTTCTTTTTACTCGATCGTCGTCTTTTCGTAATCGAGACATCGTAGGTAAACATGCAGGTGCAAATGGAGCTTTAAAGGCAAAAGATGGGCTTGTTCGAGGATAGTGTGAGTAGGTTGGAATGTAGTGATGAGAAGGAGAACGAGAAGGTTCGAACAGGAGGAAGCGGAGATGGAGGTGGAGGTGGAGATAGAAGTGGAGGATGGGAAAGCATAGAGAAACTACCTAACTATACTCGTATATGGCGTCGTAAAAGAGGATCGACAAGAGGAGGAGCACGAGATGGGCTAGCTAGTATCCTCGAGAAGCTTTTGCAAACCGAGTCGAACTTGTCGCTTGCGTTGTGCGCGGTGCTGATGGTGGGGAAACTGGTCGGTCGATGCGCTCGGTCGCTGCTGGAGCTGCAGGGGGCTGTTTTTGCGGGTGTGGCTTAACGCACCCCCTGTCGCCCCACTGACCCTCGCTTCCTTGCCCCAGGAACTACCAACCCTTCTCTCTCTCTCTTTCTCTCTCTCTTTCTCTCCCTCTCTCTCTCTCTCTCTCTCTCTCTCTCTCTCTCTCTCTCTCTCTCTCTCTCTCTCTCTTTCTCTTCGACTCGCTTACTCTACGTCGATTTATCCTTCTCTCTCATACTGCGTGTTTCTCTCTTATCCCCCTTCTAACCCCTTACCTATCTTCTTCTCTTCCTAAACTACCCCCTTCTATCACCCCACCACCACACCTTCTCACCAACAGCCTTGTGTAGCCCGAGGACGAGTATGAGCACGAAACTAACGTTGCTCGATCGTGTCTACGTGATCACCGGGGAGCTTACCTCTGAAAATGCGCTCGAAATGTTGAGATTAATCTAAATATCCTTCTAGCCACGATCGGTATATCCTCCAAGACTGCCTTGCTCGCGCTTCGAGCTGCTTTCGGCCGGGGATCTCGATCCCGGCCGAACTCAAGCCACGAGCACGTTATTATGGAGATATAATATCACGAAAATTGACGAGGTATAATGAAACCATTCGAACTTAACCGCCTGTATGTTTTTCAAAAGTACGCTTGTTTCACGCTCGCTTGATTCTCTTAATTTTCGAACACAAAGTTTATTTTCGATGAAACTTCCATCATGCTTGAATCGATCTTTCAGAGTATTAAATACTTATCGTTTTATTTTATTTCATAATTACGAATCATTAATATTCTAAAGACTTAAATAGATTCGTTGCGATTATTAGTCTTTGTAATTTCACATTATGATTTTAACTTCGTGTCTTATATATATTAACGATCTTTAAAATGACAGATTTGTAAAAACCCAAAGAAATATTTATTTTTTAAACGAAACAACAGAGTATTCCAATGTTGATCAGCAAACAATGACCTACCCATTCGGTATTCCATCCATCGTACTCTTCTTAATTCGATTGGACACGGATTAACGTGACATGCTCATCCTCATCGATTGTTGCACAAGCTGTGATAAAATGTGGTTTTAACGAATTTGTGAAATCCTTTTTTTCCACCAAATAATACTATCTATGAATGTTTTATTCTGGTAACAATCGGTAAACAATCTTTCGATAAGATTCTATATCATGATCGTGTCGATATTAAATCGATATAGTATAATCGACATTTTTTATTTGTATTTAATATTATCTTCATTTGCTATGTATGAAAAATTATAGTCACTCCATAATAGTGGTATCGGAAAAATATTGTTTACATTTAATGAATAAATTTTTTACTCGTGGAAACTCCAAATCCATTTATTTTACGATTCGTCGTTATTATAATAACGAAGAACCTCGATACTACATCGAAAATGATTACATTTATTATAATGAAGAGCTTTGATATTACTCATAAAATAATAATTGGAACACACGCTCTCCAAGATCTTACTATTGAATCATATATTTATATTTTAGTCAAGTTCAATCTTACAGAAAATGTGCTTAATTACAATTTACTTTTTAAAATAAAAATTATTTTGTTTAAATTATTCGATACAAATCACATTAACCATTTATCGAATAAAATATAATAGATATAATCTTTATTGAAATCTATACACTATTTAAAACTGAAGAACAATGACATCGTTTAGGAAAGAGAAGTCATTAATCATTCATTGACGTTGTATCGAGATCGAACGCGCGCGCTATATGAACGCGTTAATCAGGCACCTTCATAAAACTTCTTAAAAGAGAATTCTCATGTAATTACGTTGAATTCGATTTGCGAATAAATATCAGAGGAAAAGCTATTGAATGTGTCGTGAGATATGTATCGTGATATATATATATATATATATATATATATACATATCGTTGTTCTTTGTGAGAAAAAAACGAAAAAGGAAAAATACACGAATACTAAATAAATTAATTTATGATAACTAATGTTGTTACATTAACAAAGAATTAAAAATACAATACGAATCTTTAAATAAAAAAAAAAACCAAAAAAAAAAAAGAGAAAAAATACACGTTTAACCGATCGTATGAGCATCTGGATTCTAATAAATCGATTCGAAATCAAGTACTTGGAACGGGATACGATATCTGAGGCAGATGGCATATAGAAACGTAGATTGTGTCCGACATGTATATAGAGATACATGTACGTAGAGGTTGTTTTCCTTTCAGCTCTGTTATCGACACGTTCGATTCGGGGTCTACGGTCCGGTTTGCTTACAAAAAAGTAAAGCGAGAGGCAGCGACATTGAAACAACGTGTTTCATATGATCGCACCGCGACGGGATACGACGTGTCGCGACGGCCAGGCCACGGCCGTTGCCCGACACGCTTTCGATTGTTGTGTTGCTGCTTTCCACCCCTTCCTCCTCATCTCCCCACCTTCCTACGCGTCACACTCATCCCACTTCGCCTACTTCTTCTTCCTTTTTTCTCCACCTTCTACTATAGCGAAACAGCTGTTACTTCGCCACCACCGCAACGACGACGGGGCGCAAACGCAAATTCAAATTCGTTCTTTTTCTTTATTTCTCTCTTTCTTTTTCTCTCTCTCTCTCTCTCTCTCTCTCTCTCGCTCTCGCTCTCGCTCTCGCTCTCTCTCTCGCTCTCTATCTATCTATCTATCTATTTATCTATCTACCTTTCTCTCCCACTCTCTTTATCCTTGCCTTTTTTCTTCGTTACACGTTACACATATATACATTTATAACATTTATATATATTCTAGTTCGATTTTGATATAGATCGAGTATTGCAAAAATTAATTGAATTAAAAATCATTTACTTTATTTACATCATCCAAGTCGAAATCAGTTATCATTTAACATATTTTTTATGGTTACAGAAATATTATATATTCATCTTGAAATAAGATATTTAGAATAATAATCATTAGATTATGCGCGTATTTATTTTACAAGTTTCTTGATTTTAACATTATCTTATTGACAGAACATTATCTTATTGATATCTTGATGATTGATTATGATCAATACGTGCTCGAGATAACAATCAAGTAATGCTATATATATATATAAATAATCGAACGAATATATATACATTCGATTCTTCATTAACGTATATTTTTGATATCGATAGTTATCTAATTGATCGATTATTTTCATGTTATTCTATGACAAATTGTTTTCTTCTTTTCCAATTGATTGTTAATGTGTAATAATTAATATATATATATATATATATATATATATATATATATTAATTATTACACATATATATATATATATCTTTATATATATATATATATATAAAGATTAGATATAAGCAAACCGTGATCTTATTTAAAAGGTGACTTTCTTAATGATTCTGAAATGGACATTAAGACGAGCAACTCGCGTGCTGAATGTACTCTCGGAAAGGTCAATTAACCACGTGACTGATTAGGAGCAAAAAATGAGCGTAGCAGCACTCAGATGTGCAAACATAATTAAGGGATAGTCGTCGAGAAATAAAGAAAAAGGGGTCGATTGTTTGAGGACACACGATCTGCCTTGCGCTTGCCTTCAGAGTCTACGATAACCGAGTGGTCATTGCTAATGGCGTCGGTAAAAAGTGTTTACCCGCGTTTACAAAGAGTTCGTGAGTGCGCGAGGTCAGAACATGGGAAGTTAACTTGGTAAGCTCACCGTCTACTCGATTAGATTCCCTGCAAAGACACATAAGACCGATAAAAAGTCTGTAAAAGAAATCGAAGATTATAAAGGAATATTTTTTTTAAATACCCCAACATCCTTTTTTAGAATGAATTTTACAACCTATACGAGTAACTAAAGTTCATTAAAATTTTTATCGCTAGGAGTAAACTTTTCCTTAAGTTACTACTTTACGAAGATAAAATTATATTCATTTAAACTGAAGACTTAATTACTATCCCATTTACTATTAAATAAAACTTCGTAAAGCTGTGATAATTTAGACATATTCCTTTGAATAGAAAACTTAATATACAAATCCATATTAACCGCGCCACCGCATAATGTGTTAAATTTGCCGTGAACGTTTATACATCTTTCGTCTCTCTCTCTCTCTCTCTCTCTCTCTCTCTCTCTCTCTCTCTCTCTCTCTCTCTCTCTCTCTCTCTTTCATACATACATGTATACGCACGCGCATTTCTCTCTTTCTCGTCTTCTCCTATGCTCTCTGATATGAGAAGCCGGCTTTCCAAGCGCTTACAGATCGCGTCAATGGTCGAACAATCACTGGACTATTAGCAAACTATTACAATATCGATAGCAGTCGATGGGTCGATAGATACACGAGCCATCAGCTGTTGCGCTGATCGGATATCTCCGATAGGCCAGAGTTGCCTCTGCGGATACGCGCTACGAACGATCTCCAAATTATCCCCCAGTCGATTGCCAATCTTGACTTCCCTTCGAATCTTCTCTTTCGAGCTTCATTTTCAAGCAGATAAATGAGTCCATTGTCAATCAAGTAATTTCTTTTTTTACAAATTACTTTTTCGTCAGGCTTAACTTCTTGTAATTATCTAATGTAATTAATAGCAATAATAATTGTTATTAATATTCCTACAAAATATCATGATTTGATTGTGAGATACAGTACACATTATACCGACAGAAAAATGTTCCATCGAGCTCGTCAGTGTTTCCTTTGAAAACGTAGACGAAAATTCCGCTTACGCTTACCATGGAACAAAACCGTACGAAGCGAACATGAAAATTACTTGGCTGTGTAATACAATATTTTGATATCGTATCTAGCAGAAATATTAGCAGCTTCCAATGGTATAATGGTCCCATCCTACATATATATTTTAGTTTTCGTAGCTTTTGCGGTATGTTTAAAACGCCCCAACTTGATAGCACCTAGAACTAGCTGGATTTTAGTAAAAGCTTCGTCCTGAAAGTTTTTCATTACGCATATTGTTTAGTGCCTCTTTTGTTCAGGACAATTTCATCGGGGAGCCGCTATTCCTATGTTATATTGCCCAGCAGTGCGATATCATCGAGTCGTACAATTTTTATTGTTCCCAGAGTCGACGAACTGTAAACCATCAGTATTAGAGAAAAATATAGAAAAAGAGGACTAAGAGAAGAAAAAATAATATGCTTGTATAAATGCAATCCCAATCTACTGGGTCCCCGATCGTGAAAGTAAATATATCCATTAATTTATTCAAAAATGAAAATATGTATCCAATTAAAAAAGTTTAAATATATATTTCGTTTAATAATCTCAATGACAAACCTGCCATTTTACAGGTACGTCCATACATTGTCACGCTTCACGCGTGATACGTATATACGTATATCAACGTACGGATTATATACCTGCTGTCTAATTCCTTGCTACCCTTTGAACAAAAATCACAAGCCAGATATTATTCTTCACGAGATGCCGTATTCAAATAATTGAGCTCTCTGTCTCTCTCTCTCTCTCTCCCTCTCTCTCTCTCTCTCTCTTTCTCTCTCTCTCTCTCTCTCTCTCTCTTTATCTCCTACTCCTTCTTCAAGCACGCGTCGAATTTGTTGCTTCGTTTAATTTTTAAAACCCCACTTTCAATTAACAGATTGATTTTATATGCACGATTGATCATTTGAATATTCTCTCGCGTACTATCAATAATTCCAAAAAGTATTAATCTTACGATTAATGACAATAAAAGACAACGTAAAAGTTTTCTGAATAGATTTTCATCAATTTTAACGAAATATAGAATAATGAATTTCATATGGCACATCAGAACGTATTCGTTGCTTATAAATAAATTTCTATTTCTGTATACTACGTTTTCCAACTTTCATTTTCGATTCTCTTTAACTTTCATTCTTTAACCTTCCATATTACTTTACATTATTTTATCTTACTTATAAGGTTACTTTACTTTAATCTATTGAAAGAAATCTTGCAAATGAGATGCAAACGAAAGAGAAAAAATTTGATCCCGTCGATCGAGCTTATTGTTCGTGAGTGAGAAGTAGGCGGACTGAAAAATAGCAGAGGGAGAGACAACAAAAAAAAAAAAAAAAAAGAAGAAAAAACTGTCACGGGAGTACATAAATGTAACCCCGACCTAGGGGAACGTACATGGCGGGATGGAGTGGTAACATGGTGGGGGGTCGCGCCATTCAAAATCGATTCCGCAACGCTCGCCGTTGTGCGGTGCCTTCGATGAACGGGACACGAGTGAGTGGAAATATGAATGAAAAACGGCTCTGCGCGGTTCTTCGGGAAAAGCCCCGCCTGGAAAAAAAGGAGGAGAGCCACGCTGGCCGACCATCGATCGACCACGTGCTTCGGCTTCTCCTCTTCAGCTTTACCGCCTTTTCTCGGATCTACTATCACCCCCAACCCCATCGTCGTTGAACGTTAAGCCAAGTTAGACTTTCCTTTTTTATCAAAACTTTACGTCACACATCTAAGTTACACACGAAAACTAGTTGCTATTTAAGATGAATTTATTAAAATTGTTAATTAATGATTTATATAGAATATAAATTAATTATTCGTATAAATATTTGAAAGTGAAAACTGTTTGTCTTAATCGGTGATATGATTGTTAGTTAATAATATAAAAAATTGTTCGTTCCAATAATCCTAATTGCTCGTAATAAATCGAACAAGTCCGACTTGCCAGCATTGAACTTTCCATGATACGAGAGGAAAAGATTTTCAAAAGAAAAAAAGCAGAAGTAATCGGTGTACTCGTGTAACGTCAGTGTGGCTAACTCGATTCCGAGGAGCTATATTCGGGCAGAGAAGGGGGGCATAGCATAGTAGCATCAGTAGTAGGGGGTAAGTTCGAGCAACTAATTATAAATTTCCGTGGACCGCAATTAATTTTCCCTCGGAACGAAATTGCCGGTAAATTGACGGCTCTCGGGCTGCGAGTGTCCGAGTAGGTTAGTCCGTAGTAGTGTCACCGGCAAGAGTAGTAGCTATAGTGAAGGTAGTAGAGTTTGCTTGAATATCGCAACCGTAGAAGTCGTCCTCGTCGTCGTCGTCGTCGTTGTTGTTGTCGTCGTCGTCGTCGTCGTCGTCGTCGTCGTCGTCGTCGTCGTTGACGGAAGCAGCGACTGATGGTGCCCAGACGACGTTTAGGGATCACGTCAGTGCCTTTGTACTCCAGGGGTTACTATCGAGTATGGGAGAAGGGATGAAGCTCGGTGAACGAGCGAGTAGATGACAACCGAGCGAGCTAGAACGATCTAGCGAGTGAGCGAGTGAGCGAGTGAGAGCGAGAGAGAGAGAGAGAGAGAGAGAGAGAGAGAGAGAGAAAGAAAGAGAGAGAGAGAGAGAGGACAGATAGGCGGATAGATAGAGGGAGCGAAAGGGAGAGAGTGCTTTTTGGTAGGTGGGCTACAAAGGCTGGAGGGTGGCCCGCGAGGGTGGACCTAAGCGAGGATAAAGGAGAAGGAGAAAGCACAAACCGCTATGGTGTGTGCTTTCTCTTCGCCCCTTTGGGAGGTAGGTTGGTGGACGATCAATAAGGAGCAACGATGGTGGGGGGTCTTACCAGGACCTCAGGCTCTATCCCTCTACGTCGTACTGCTTAGGGTGAGGCTCCGCAAGAAAGAACCGAGAAAGTATTCTGAAAGGGGTCGCCCACTGGCCGTGCGCGCGCCTTCGCCCTGTGTTCCCTCGGTCCGTGAACTTTATCTCCCCACCCGTCTATCTATCTCTTCTCTCTCTCTCTCTCTCTCCCTTTCTCCTCCCTCTCTCTCTCTCTCTCTCTTTCTCTCTCCTTCCTACTCTCCGATTCGCACATATAACACTAGCACGCCTTCATTCGATCCTACTCGCGTATAGAGAATACACGAGAATTCCAAGGTTCTCTTACACATATACTCTTTCTTTCTTTCTTTATCTCTTTTTTTTCTCTCTCTCTCTCTCTCTCTCTCTCTCTCCCTCCCTCCCTCTTTCTCTTTCTACTGCGACCCTGAGAGCTCAGAAAATTCCAACAAAAAAAGGGCCGAGAGTGGTAAAAAGTTGTACGAGCAATTACTCTCCCGACCCTTTTGTCGATAAACACGATTTCTTTCGGAGTTTTCGTACTCTCCACTCTCGGTTAAACGCCGATGCTCTTTTCCCTTTCGTATTTTTCGATCTTTCTAATCTTTCTTCTTCTTCTTTTACTTCTTCTTCTTTTACTTCTTCTTCTTCTTGTTATTTCACTTCACAGTAGAAACAAAAAGAATAAAACGTATTATAAAGTACCTTTTCTGAAATCATTTATTTCTTCTCCTCGTAGAAAAGATTATTGCTGATATAAGAATAAATGAAATAGTAAATAATATCAACACGTATAGAGTTCATTTTATAGAAGAAAATTTGATAACACAACGTCGAGCGTAAGGTCAATCGTAATGAAGTATGCCGGAAAGGCATATCAAGGAATCAGTGTCAATTAACGACGATGAAAGCAAAGGCTCGAGGAGAATATAGGTGGAGAAGATCCAGCATGAATATTCATCCGATTCGGAAAATTTAATAGATAGACTGAGACGGGGCTTGTCGGTGAGCGTGTATGTTAGCGTTAGTTTGCTAGTCGATCATTCATTGAAAGTAGGAAAAAGAAATTGAAAAGATATAACGCTAAAAAGTATGTTACCGACGACGACGATGACGACGATAACAACAACGACAAAAGGTTCTAACGTACACGTATGTGCACGTGGGTATAGTAGTAAGTAGAGGTAGTAGTAAGCCCGCGGAAGCGTCTAATCCATCGGGTGGGCATTGTTGTCAGACATATTGGGGTTTGTTCTTGAGGCGGTCCTAGCAGGGAAAGGGTTCACCCCCGAGCGGACAGGTGGATAGGTCGAAGAGGTGGTCAGAGGGGGTTGACGAGGGTGGTTAGCATTATTGATCTGTAAGACTGCCAAGCTACGAACTCTCTCTCTCTCTCTCTCTCTCTCTCCCTATTTCTCTCTCTCTCTTTCTCTCTCTCTCTCTCTTTTCGATCTCCACATTCTCCATCAGCGCCTTCTCTCTTCGTAGGAACGTGTGTGCGTGTGAATACATTTGAAATGCGAGATGGAGAGAGAGCACGCGCGCGCATATTGTCACTCTCTCACTCTTCCTACTTGCTCCTCTTCTCTTCTCCCCCTCTCTATCCTACCGTCCGGTAAGCTTCGCATAGCTACTCCGGCCACCCTTAACGCTGGCTTAGGAAGGGACAAACCCCCGACCATTTCCTCTTTCAATCCCTCCTCTTCATCCTTCTCATCCTCTCTGACCGTCTCTGATGCCTTCTCTTCCTACTATATCTCTACTACCTTCTCCTGGAGCAACTCGGTTCAGCCGGATTCACGAGCAGCAAACCAACACGCAAGTAGTTTAAACCCACGTTCCAGCCGAGTCTCTCTTTCTCTCTCTCTCTCTCTCTCTCTCTCTCTCTCTCTTTTTCTCTCTTATTGTGTGTTTGTATAACGACCGAAGACCTCACCGACAATACTCGTTCGCCGTAACTTTCTCGATGGCTCACCTCGACGAAGCTTCCTTCTATCTCACTTTTCTCTACTTCTTCGCGAAGCGAGGATAGCGTTAGTTTTTTTCTCTCTTTTTCCACTTGTCCGCTCTTCTTTTCTGTGGCGTGAATGGAAGACGAGAGCCTGCTAGAGGATGAGTACCGGAACCTCAAAAAGTTTCCCTTTTGTTCATCGGACAACGGAGGATGACTTGACTCTTACACCCCTTCGACAATTTTATATAATCTCATTATGTTATTTTCTCTTAATAATAACGAGGACATCATTCATAGGACATCATTCCTAATCTATCAAGAAATAGATTAATTACTTTTTAATGGAACTTAATACACGTGTGTATGCGTGTGTATTTGTTTAAACATTTATCAACGATCAATTCATGACCTGTAATTAATTGATTGAAATGAAAAAAAAAAAAAAAAGAAAAAAAAATGATCAATCGCAATGTATTTGAAATTTTTAGAAACAGACTATTTCCCGTTGGTTTTATTTACTTTGTATAACTTTGTTATACATCGTTAGCCATGAAGCCACAAAGAAACCGAAAAAAAGAACGAACGCTTAATTAACGAGTTCCCTTTTAATCTCCAATCTAGACTTTCACATTTCCTTAAAACCTTCTATTTGAGACGATGAAAGTTACGACGAAGGGGATGTAGACCATTTCTATACCCTTTTTCCCCTACCTTCAGTTTCGATTTACCCTCGGACGTAACACCATCCCTCTACTCCGTCTCTCTCTCTCTCTCTCTCTCTCTCTCTCTCTCTCCTTCGTCTTGCCCCCTTCTCTCTCGCATTTTTCTTACATTCCCCTCTCTTCCCGTCGACGTCCTTTCCTCCATTCTCGTTCTCTCGACCTTCCACTCTTCTCTGGAGGGTAGAACACGCGTTGCTCGTACCACCCACGCAGGGAGAGTACGAACAAAGGCGTCCTAGCCATACGCACACCATGAAACATAGTGCTTCATGTATGATGTGAGATTAAATTCTAACGGGTTGCCTCCCTCTAAGGGTAGAGGCATTTTTCTTAGCTCGTCGGGGAAAGGACTGCGTACCTAAATTAATACTCCATCCCTCTCGTATTCTTGACTTCGTCGTAAAGAACGTTGGAAGTCACGTATACGCATATTGGTATAGGTATATATACGCTAAAGGGCACACGTAATCGCGTATATACGTGTGAATGTGTATGCGTACCTTCGCCATAGTAGTCCATACAGCCGTTCCAACCCCCACGGCGAATTTCTAACGGCCATTATTTAGCGCGCTTAGAACTAGCTGCCGTTGGGGTAATGGCGCCCTTCCGTCCGCCAACGTAACGTACATACATACGTTACGTTACGTAGCTCTGTATAAGCGAAGCATAAACCGGACGAATCGTCCAGCTCGGAAGGACGAGAACAGGACGACGAAGAAGGAGAATCTAACCGAATCCTCGAGCTGCTAGCTCGCGATGCCCGAACTCCCAGCAATCTGGGAATTCCTGTTAGTTCTTTCCCCGTAATGAGTCCCTCATCTCTCTCCTCCTCCTACCCCCTCCCTCCCCCCTCCCCACCACCGACCATCGTTTTCTCCCTTTCGCGGCGAAATTACGGAAAAAGGACCTTATGGACGGCATGCCTGAAAAGCGAACTCGTCCGTTCTCCGACTTCCGCAATCGAACAAAGTTTCTCGGTCGGACTATAGTTTCATGAGGGAATACTTTTCGAATTAATAAGAGAATAGTTTCTACCTTTTCTAATTTTCTTTCTTTCCATCTAAAATAGAATCGTCTTTGAGCATTATAACGAGCTTTTGTTTGAGCCAATGATATATGTTTTACGTTCTAATGGATAACGAATGAAGTATCTATATAACATATATAACATATATAACATATATAACATAGTTAAAAATGATGGAATAGTATAATGAAAGATCTCGTTATTAGAGTTTGCCATTTGAACATTCCTGATATATACGCTTATTCGACTTTACATATACATCGATTCACATATAAGTTGAATATAAATAAACGAATAGACGAACCATAGCGAGAATAGATAATATCGAATAATGCAGGAATAATGCTTTCTAGAACGAGTGTACCGCCCCGGCGGACTTAGATTTAGGGGCTGCTAGTTGGAGGCAGTTCGCTGGGGAGAGGGGTGGCAAAGGAGGTAGAGGTGGAGGAGGAGATGGTATGGTAGAGCTCGGTGGAGTTCAAGAGAGAGAGTCAGGGTGGTTAGGGTGGTTAGGAAAAGGGTGGAGATGGCGAGCTCACGACGAAGAGGGAGGGTCGGTTGGTTCGCATTTACATAGCGGACCCAGCAGGACTAGATGACTAGGCGGTGGGGTATTAAGAGGGAGAAAAGGGGTGTTGGGTGGGTGGTGGCAATTCTGGCAACATGGCCGCGACCGAGCCGCGCGACGACGTACATACACGCACACGTTGAGAGGATAGGAAATGAGAGAGAAAGGGTTACCGCGAGTAAAGCGAGTAGAGATAGATAGATATATATAGAGAGAGAGAATGAGAGAGAGAGAGAGAGAGAGAGAGAGAGAGAGGGAGGGAGGAATAGCTGGATTTCCTCGGGCACACTACCACCCTCTTGCCACCCTCCAAGCGTCGAGCATATCCCCCGGAACCACCCTACCGGTCTGCTTAGACGCGATTCTCCGTGCAGGCTTTATTCGATTATTAAGGACCACTATTGGATTAAGCGCGATTCCGCGCACCTCCGCGACTGATTTCAAACTCCACCTACGCTCGACTTTACCACCCTCTCGGACGTCCTCGATTTCCCTCGATTTTCACCCCCTCCTACTTTGCCCTTATAAGCTTTTCGAATATATGTCTTCGTCCGTGATAGTCTCATGAAAATCATCCCCCTCTCTTTGTGAACCGACCGTGATCGGTTTCGATATCCGTGCGTATAACTTTTCTCGACGGAAAACACGAAAAGGGGAGAAAAAGTAAGAAAGAGAGAAAAAGAGAGAAAGAGGCTTTGGAAAGGCAATTAGGTCCGTGATTAGCGGTGAAACGCGTGAAATCGGGCGTGCGTAACGATCCTTCTTTCTCTCTCTTTCTTTCTCCTTTCGTAGATTTCTCGCTTGAGAACTTGGATTAACGTAGAAAGGAAAAACGCCGCGGGAAATGCATACATGTGTTTGTGTGTGGGAGTTCTTTCTTTACCACGTGTGCGATGGTGCGAAGGAAAAGTGCTAGCTTATTTATCCTCTCTCTTTCCTCAACTCGGCAAAGTTTCCAAGGATATAAAAAAATCGTTTTTTTTTTTCTGATAACACCGTGAATGATCTTATCCTCTTAGATTGTTATCATAAATTACAATCCACGTTTTAAATCGATAAAATAAATTGAAAGATATAATGCATTTTATAATTGTTATTGAAGAATAATATTGTATTTATTTAAGGCACTTTCATTTTTTTATCATTTTCCCTGACTATAGAATTAGAATTTAAAAAGTATCCACATTGAAAGATATAAAGATATGAGAAATATTTTGACATAATAAAATGTCACAGCTATTTCCGTCATTTGTAGGAGGTATAATATATTTGTACATTTATTTGAATATTGAATATTGAAGGCATATCACGAAAAATAAATATCGTTTATGATGTCTAATAATTTTTCAATAAAAAGCATCGTTTGATTTTTATATATATTATCACGCTTTTTAATGTTTGTTTTATTTCACTTTCTCTTTTCTTTCATCTCTTATCACGATTAAATTCTTAAAAATTTTTCATCAAATTTAATACATGAATATCTCTCTCTCTCTCTTTCTCTTTCTCTCTCTCTCTCTTTCTCTCTCTCTCTCTCTCTCTCTCTCTCTCTCTCTCTCTCTCTCTCTCTCTCTCTATCTATCTATCTCTTTGTTTGAAGTCTTTATTCATGCCTTTAGCGTGTTATAACGTACACATCTATATTTAATAAAGTCGTAAAATATTTCGACTTTGGAAATAATAATTCAACACAGAATGTCATCCAGTTGTTTACGTTTTCGTTAAAACTTCGTCCTACATGGAACAGAAAAAGTCAAGCTGATTTCTTAGAAAAATGTATTAGCTAAAGATCATAGATATCACTGGAACAATATCGTACGGATATATTATTTATAAACATAAGAGAGTTTCATAGTAGTATCTCATCGAAGTCTTTTATATTCGTTTCTACCTCTGATCAGATAAGATCGTGCGTTAATCCTCGTCGACGTAACTTTTAACAACAGTAACTCATCCGATCAAAACCGTGAAACTTGGAGGCACGAAGCTTAGTCCTAATTTAAGGGTGGAAGTGAAAACCACCCCTGCCTGCGCTAATTTAAGGCCGGCACAGGCTGCTCATTTGTTTTAACCGCTCTCCCGTGGGAAAGTGAGAGGGAGTGAGAATGAAGGTAAGAGAAAGAGAGAGGAATAGAAAGAGAGAGAGAGAGAGAGAGAGAGAGAGAGAGAATGTATACGTGTTTCAAGCGTCAAGGGGGTGAGCCTGAGCGGGGAGGAAGAGGGTGGTCAAGCACGGAAGTGGATGGGATAGATGAAACGCGGTTTAGTTTAGTTGCTATTCGCACCAAAAGCACGAGCGAGAACTAGCAAGCAAACGGTTTTACTCTGCGTTTCAAAAACGCACCGAGGATATACCGACGTCTCATCCATTTGATCACACCGCGTACGTTCTAAATTCCGCACAATTTTTTTGTTGTTGCGGTTTTCGTTACGCTAGTTAGCTACTCCACTTCGACAAAAAAAAGTCCTGATTAATCGTCACCGACTCTTTGCACCACCACTCTCTACACTTTTTTTTATCGTAATAATGATTCTCGATCTTTTTTGTAAACCCACGAAATTGGATATCTCGTCGTAAATTTATAACTTAGAGATTTGAAAATACGATCGATATTTTATTAATATATTTTCTAATCGATCAAATTAATGCACGAAGAAATAAAAGAGAAAGAGAGAGAGAGAGAGAGAGAGAGAGAGAAAATGAAAGAGAAAGAAAGAAAAAAGGTGCGACATTTTCGAAAAATCTTGCATCTTCCTAACTCTCACCTTTTTATAGTCCGAGAACAATGTATCGCACTTTCCCCACATCGGTTAAGGAAAAACTCACACCGTAGAGAAAAAAACCACGAGAATTGTGGGGAGTATAAGAGAGAGAGAGAGAGAGAGAGAGAGAGAGAGAGAGAGAGAGAGAGAGAGAGAGAGAAGAAAAGAGCGTCTCCATTCGGAATTTAAGCCTGACAGGTGGTTTCGAGGTTTATCGAATTCTTCGATTTCACCTCACTTTTTATTTCGATTTTATTTTGTTCCCGCGTATCCAGCCGCCTTCGTTTTTCCGCTCATCGCGATCGCTTTTAAAGCTGCTTTCACCGTCGCACAACAGTGACGCTTTCCTCTTTTTCCAAGCTCCTTTTCCTTTTTTTCCTCTTATACCGGAGGTACGTGGTAGCGTGCGCCTTTCTCACCTCATCCCCTTCATCCTTTCTATCTTTTCTTTCTTTTTTATTCCTGCGAATCGCATGGACACTCTCACTCACGACGTAATAGAATTAACTTGCGATTTACCGATTATTAGCGGGATGCTGCCCGTCCATCGTCCTCTAAGAGCTTGTCATCATTCTTTTTTTCTTTCTTTTTCTTTCTTTTTTTTCTCTCTCTCTCTCTCTCTCTCTCTTTTTTATTTTATATAGACACCAATACTGACGGCCGACCTCTATCGATTCGCCCTGAAGGTAACCTTCGTTATATGCTATCGTATATATAACGTTTAACGTCGTAGACAAAATTTCACAGATAATCGGATACGTAGGTTGACGAGATTAGCAAGCAAACCAACTACACGTTGTTATAGAGTTTATATTACGGAACATATTTTCGATCGTAGTGAACAAAAGAAATAATAATTCTTTCGAAGGATAATTATTATACAAATTTAATGACCCTTTGATATCATATAATATTAAACCTGATCATAATCATGATATCAATTTCAAAATATATGATGAACAAATGTAACGATAATATAACGATAATTTTAATAATAAATAAAATAGATTACGAAATAATCTCAATCGACTTATCTTTTATTTTATGCGTTCCAGTATGTATTTCGAGAATCAGTATGATGTAGAGCTGTTGTCGTGATAGTCAAAGGGAACGAGTAGATCTCGTGCTTTTCGCATGCTTTTATCACAGAAGTCGTATCGTTTTGTTCGTTTGGCTCGCGGCACGACGAAACAAACGCGAAAACGACCGCGACGGAACTAACGTTTCAAAAAATATACCAAAGGCGATATACCACTAGAAGATCCTTGCGATCTCATGAAACACGAACGAATCTGAATATCAAAGAGACCCGAATGTTAACGAATGAAAACTTGAATGACGGCTGGGGGTCTTTCGGTCCAGGTGGGGTCTACACCGGTCCTTCTAGTTCATCTTCTATTTCCTTCCGAAAAACTGGACCACCACGATCATTCCCCCCCTCTCTCTCTCTCTCTCTCTCGCGCGCGCGTTCTCTCTTTTCTCTCTCTTCTCTCTGTCAGCATTATCATGCATCAACGCGAAATACAGCATCCCTCTTGGTGGTCCAGCGTTACTTCTTCACGCAAAAAACTCGTTTGCTTATTTCTAAACGAGTCTTAACTCCTCACCCCTCATGGTGGTCCATCAAGAAACTCGTTTTGTCAAAAACATCCGTTCGATAAATAATTCCGGTATCTTCTCTTTCGTCGATTCCTTTTGAAACCGTTTATTCAAACGAGTTTTTGCTTTATGATCGTTAGAAAATTCTACATATCCGTTACGCATAGAAAATAAAACACAATACGAAGGAAGAAATTTTATTGTCTTTTGATACATAGCATTTATTTTTAGCAAAATAAGAATATAACAAATTTCTAACAAATTCGATTTATCATTCGTTCTATCTTAATTTTATTTTCTATAGGGAAGAAAATTATCGCATTACAGAAAATTTTCGCAAACCGATATGTAAAAACACGAGGCCGAGACCAAGGCGTGTTTGTTGTAAAACGCTAAGAAAGATACGATAGACGAGCCACAAGCTTATTGGATAGCGCTAGCTTGGCCACCGCAACTGGTTAATAAAGCTCGAGGAGAGCGAGCATCAACCATAAGACACAGAGAGAAAGAGAGCGTAAGAGAAAGAGAGGAAGAGGAATAGTGAGGAACGCTTAAGGGGAGGAACGTTAATGATGCCCGCATTCCCACGCATTTTAAGAGGGTCGAATATAAATGGTTCAAGTCTCTCGGCCTCCCTTTTTCACAAAATTCCTCTTTTCCGCCATTTCTCGAGCTCTTTCTAAACGTGTATCTAGCACAAGCAAAAGGCATATGTTACATCATGACACGTGTCGTTTGTCATTTTCGGTTCACAAAATGTCGATCGAAAAAATAATAACGAGTACAATAATAAGAAAGAAAAAAAAAAAGAAAAAAGATAAATGATAACATTAATTTTATCTACTTCGCATTTTTTTACAGCATATTAAAAAAATATTATATTATTGCTTCGCATTAAACTAAAGTTGCAAAGGGATAAGATATTTAAATAATATAACAATGAAACACAATGAAAAAACATATAAACGACCTTTTCACGTATATATAATATATGGAAAAGTACAAAAATTTGATTCGCTAATAAGAAGAAAGAAAAAAGAAAAAAAAGGAGAAGAAAACCTATATAATCAAAATAAACTTGCATTCATAATCGATCGATATAGCAGAGTCCATTCTCTTCTTTGCTGTTAAATATACTTCACAAATGTCTAAGCCTTAAATATAATTTATATCTCGAAACAGGCAAGATCTTTCTCGTTCTCTGCGTCAACTAGAATTCGATGAGTATAAAAGTGTGCATTGTTTCATAGCTTTCATTAGCACTCATGCGCGCGTGCGCGCGCGCGCGCTCACTCGAATACCTCGCGTTAACGCACGGTTCCATTCGCGATAATTATAAAAACGCAATTCGTACGCGTCTGAAAAACATGATGAATATTGTAAAGGATAATAACATTCTTTATGCAATAAAATCAGTGGTCGACGTACCCGATCCATTATTTTGTCGATTATTTTATGGACACGCGCGTGGTGACATGCAATCGCGAATTTTTTGTTAGGTGCTAACAATAATGAGAGAATACATGTGCGAAACGCAAAACGCGACGTTATCCTTACGGATCGGTCGAAATTATCAACGAAACGAGAAAGCTTTATCGAAACCTCAAAATCTCTATACTAAAAGGTGCGTCAACTATTATATTTTGATTTTCGTCTATGAATTTGCGCTTATTTTATTTCCTTTTATCTCTCTCTCTCTCTCTCTCTCTCTCTCTCTTTCTCTCTATTTTTGTTCTTCTTTATATCTATAAGTATATATTATATATATATATATATATATATTTCTTTTGAATCATATATTCTCTCGAAATACATTCATTCGATTTTAAAAGTCTCTTAGATATACATATTTGGAATTTGCATAGAATAATTGAAGACTGCACCGGATATTATAATGTATTGTAATTATATTGAAATGCGTGTAATCATACATATTTCATTCTTGCTTAGGGCTATTACCAAATGCGAATATATAATCTAAAGTGAAATTTCTTTGTAAAATATTTATGATACTTATTAGTATTTTTTATGTCTTCGCAAGATCACGAACATCGTTGATACTTCGATGTTATTTTTTTTCTTTCAATAATCATTTTTCTAAACGATTCTTCGAAAATAAAATTTCTATGAAGAGAGGACACGTGTACAGGGACACGACCGAAAAGGATCCCACGCGTCGCAAACTTTTACTAGCGAAAGTAATGATTTTAATTAAAGACTTCCATGATTATCTATCTACATCTTTATTACGGCGTATAATGAAATACGGACTGTTTCATAAATTTCTCTAGGATTAAAAATTACCGCGGTGGAACGAGAAAGCATGAAGAAGAACCGAGATATATTTACCGCAACACGGCACGCCGGATTTCCTCTATTAATATCAAACTTTACCTGTTTAAGACTTTTTCTCTCTTGTTACATAATATCACAAGATACATTTTCATTATTTTTTACATCTTAAATTTAACGTATGCATCCTCTTCTTTAATCTACCGCTTAAGATAGTTTTCAACTATATATAATTGAGGTATCCTAATAATAACGCACGATAATGAAATTTACAAGAAACGATAACTTTCACAAAGTCACATTTTCTTTAAATATCCGAAATAAATTTAATATAATTCTATATTTGGTGAAACAAGTTCGTCATTTTAACGCGGCCCTGAGCATGCGGCCCTCGCTTTATCCTTCTCTTATACGCCTTTATACGCCGGTCGGTAGTACGTCAGCCGGTTGTAACATTGTGTAAAACAACGCGGAACATACGACATGTATCCCGGGCCACGTCGTTACGTCGCACAGTATGTAACGTGCACCTCTATATGACGAACGATGAATAATAAACGGTCGAGCCAATGAACAACAAAACGGCGAGAAGTGCATGGAGAATAATAATTGCTAACCCTTTGGCAATGTTCGTGGTTTACATAAAAGGAGAAACGATACGAAAAGTATTTAGAAAAGATAAGTTGAGATAGTGTTAATACCATTTTATCGGGTAACAATTTTCTTCATTCTCGCATTACATTCATCGAAATAATAAATAGCCATTTTTCGTTCTTCTTTTATCGTACAAATAAACGATATCTATATATTTTCGTCTCTTCTTGTATTTTGTTTTTTTTTTTTGTTTTTTGTTTTATTTAAAGAGACATATTTTTTTTCATAACAATGACATATTAAACATTCTCTAAGAAAAATTCAACTAAATTCGTCACATAATCTAATAACAAACTCGCTATCCTATTGTTGCCATTATATTTGTTCCTCTACGTAAGTAGACGATCGAGATAAAGTGATTTAACAGCTGATACTATATTCATTAAATCCTAAACGTTTATCAGATATCTGAGAAAAGTCGATAGAATTCGAAAGGAATAGAAAAATCAGCTGATAAAAAAGCCATCGTGAAGAACGAAAGCAAATAGCCAAAAGGACTCGCGGGAGTTATCTGAAATGAGAAAAGGGAGACGGAAGTGAGAGGAACGAGGCAGGAACGACGTAGGAAAGGCAGAAAGGCCAGGCAAGCCCGGTGAACCAATCGCACGCTGCGTCTGACAACCAGCCGACTACTATACTGCACCATTGCGACCATTTGAGTTTCCTACTACCGACGAGTTTCTACCTCTCACTCGCCCGCGCACGCTCCACTATCGCGCCTCTATCCATCTATATTCTGTCCACCCTCTCTCTCTCTCTCTCTTTCTCTCTTTGTCTCTTTCTCTTTCTCTCTCTCTTTGTCTCTCTCTCTCTCTCTCTCTCTCTCTCTATCTATCTATCTATCTATCTCTCTCTTTCTCTCTTACAAACTCACGCTCGTTCACTATCCGTCCATCCTATTCCAACAGCGGCCACTACCCTCTCGGTCTACCGTTCCTATTCCCTCTCCCTCCCACTATTTTCATCTCTTTCTCTCTCTCTCTCTCTCTCTCTCTTGCTCGATCCATCCACCTCTTCTACATTCCCCTCTTTCTCCATCGCCGTCTCTATCTCTTTCTCTTTCTATCTCGCTCTCAGCCAGGCGCTCACGAAGCGACGGAGCACCGGCCGATTTTGCATTTAAATTTGGTAAATTTGCCGGAGTTGGCAAATGAGCTGTGGGCATGGTGTCTAATACTCGCGCACGAGCACGGCCGCCGATACACTGCGTCTAATGCCTCTGGAGAGGGTACACCGGATACACGAATACAGTCCTTTGCAAAAGTCTCTTAGAAATAGAGATTTCTTTTTTCTTGTGCAAAAGTTTGATCTCTGATCGATGGTATCTTTTTTATCTAAGATCAAAGAAAGAATAAATAGGGTCATTAATGAAACCCAGATGATCAAAATTTCTCAATAGCCTGACGATAAATCGTCTTCAGGATTGAAGAACATTCAATGAGATGTTCAGTTCTATTCCTTATTAAGATCATTTTAAATCGATCAATTAATCTTTCCTTCTTTAACATTTTTTTCTTATTATTAATTGACAATAACAAAATATTTCGTATGCGCAAATAAATACATGTTGCACGTCATCGATCTACTTCTAAACAGCTAAGTTAATACTAAGAGGAAAATAGTGATAGATTATAAAATGAGTTCATGTATGAGAAAATAAACGTGGAAAAGGGGATATACCACGTAAACTTTCAATTTCGGTTACAGTGGACCTATAGAGAAGAATCGGACGATAATGGAAGATCGATTTTGAAAAGCGCCAGGAGCGCGTAGAACAAAACGAAAATATTTGGGCGAGTGTAGAAAGCCGAAAGCATTTTTTTCCTCCCTCTCTATCAGCCATCTCTTACCCACCCTATCGTTTTTTCTCTTTCCCTCACTCTCTCGCCACTCAACCACGCGGTCCAGTCTTTCTTTTTTTTTTTTTTTGTTTCATATTCCGGCACGGTAAACTGATAGAAATATTGCATCAGCGAGTCCGTGAATCCGCAACGTGTGTATCTCGTTTGCGGTGAGGTATCCAGCTTTCGTACTGGACTGTACGCACCCACACGTGGGAAATAGTGCATAGGAAATGCAAACGTGTAGCGGAGAACTTCGGACAGCACCCTCTAATTTTAGCCCGCAGAGGGCAGCACCCTGTCACGCCTGTACGTGTCTGTCCATGTTGTAAAGTTGCGTTCCATTTTCATCGTAGTCCTCTTTCCAAATTCGACCGTAGCAACTCTTGGAAACCCGACTAACACCGATCGCTGCGGTTTTCTACCGGCCAACCTGTCGAACTTTTTATGTAGTTTCCAGTCCTACACTCCTTCCTTGGGTCTGAAAATAGTCAGCATAAATGCGGCTTATTAGAGATATATCTTTTCTCTCGTTAATTGTTCTTTTGAATATACAAATGACAAGTCCATTGTTATATAGAACACAATGATATGGATCACGTTTCCGTTTATAAGTAATTAGCTTTCTATATAATATGGGATCACGATGAATACTTGCTCGTCTTTGTTGAAATTACAATACATCGTACGCTTTTCCGTCCGTATAACTATATAGATAAAATTTCGATAATCAATAGTGTATTTAATCTGATTACGACAAATATATTTCTCCATAAAGCGAGAAAGAAAGAGTAAATATTGTTCGTTTTGGACATTTATGTGAGACGAGCAAAGCAAAGTAACCGTACAACTGAAAGAGATCGATAGAATACTACCGTTTTTGCAATACCGAAGAACTAAATCGGAATTGAACCACGAGGGGATGGGGCAATGAAATAATTAAGAACAAAGAGAGCTAGATAAAAATATTACAGTCCTGTGCCCGCTTGCCAATGAGATTTATATGAAGTTATCTGAACTCCATAGAGACAAGACTTTATCATTCATCGTGGAATTCTTCATTGGCCGATTTTCTCTTGGGCACCTACTGAAAGCTCGTTTCTATTGAATCCATTCATAAGGTAAAAAAAAAAAAAAAACGATAAATGTAAAAATCAATGAAAATATACTTACCGATATTTCATCGAATCTATAAATAATCTCTTCGATTTATGAATGTGAATTTTATAAACATATCAAAGCTCGTCCGTCTCGTGATCAAGGAAAAGTCCATTCCAGATTCCAGTAATCTGAAAAATATCAAAGAAAAGCTCGGAGAATCGAGAAGCTTATTGGTCCCGCGAGATGCAAAGTAAAAAAGATGTTGGACGATAAGATGACTTTCTCGCGTATATCTCATTCTAATTTGCGATCTCGCCTTTAAACAAAATAGATATCAAAGCCGTAGCTTTCGCATAAAGAGACAAAACACAGAAGACAGTGAACTAGAGAAAAAGAGAGACAGAGCGATAGAGAGTTGGTACGAGCGAAACGAAACAAACCGGAGTCAACGCACGTTTTTATCGCAACGAGCCAAAAGAAAATCAGATTTTCCGCGAGCTGGTACGTCGCTTTTACATGGACATTCGCATTCGCACGGTGATTCAAATTCGTTCGTTACAGTCGTCATCGTCGTCGTCGTCGTCGTCGTCGTCGTCGTCGTCGTCGTCGTCGTCGTCGTCGTCGTCGTCGTCGTTGTCGTCGTCGCCACCGCCGTCGTTGTCGTTGTCGTTGTCGTCATCCTCAGGCAAAACGCATTTCTCTCTTCTGCGGAAGCATCAGAAACGAAAGGATGATAGGATCGAAGAGGGTCGGAGGCCGACTCTCGACGTTTGCTCTCTCATTCTCTTTTTCTCTCTCACATCATTCGCAAATGAGAGTAAGAGAGAGATAGAAAGAGAGAGAGAGAGAGAGAGAGAGAGAGACAGGAAACGCGAATAGCTCGCTCACACCGAAAAGCGACATAGCGACGTAACGTAATACGGAGAAATAATGGGTTGATGAGCGAGATAAAAGAGTTGAGAGAGAAGAAGAGAGAAAGAGAGAAAGAGAGAGAAAGAGAGAGAAAGATAGAGAGCTAGAGAGGAGTCGTCAACGAGAAAGAGAACCAAAGGGGTTGACGAGAGAGACGAGGAAGAGGAAAAAAAGGAACGGAAAAGTGTGAGAGAGAGAGAAAGAGAGAAGCAACGCGTCCTGTTCATTATGCAACGACGCGACTGCACCCCTCAAACCCTCTCTCTTTCTCTGTCACGAATGAACGCGCGCGCACACGCTGCTGCGACGACCGGGCGTCGGTTCACCACTGCTGCTGCAACGGAGAACCGACGCAAAGTACAATCGGGAGGCCCCGTGGTTAATGAGTCGGCCGAACAAAGCGAAAAACCGTCCATTAAATAATGCGCGATGCAACGTCGGCGCAGCCGACAGACTGCAACGCTCCTGCCATTTCTCTCTTTTTCTCTTTCTCTCTTTTTTTCTTTCTCTCTCTTTCTCTCTCTCTCTCTCTCTCTCTCTCTCTCGCTCTCTCTCTCTTTCTTCCTGTCTGTTTCTACCGGCTAATTCAGGAGAGAAAAATTTTTTTCACCCCAAAAAATTCGATACCTCGAATCTGATTGTGAAAGGCATAACAATCTCAAATTATTCTTCAAAAGATATTCTCGCAAGAGTGATAATCTATATTTATTGGCACGGATTTGCTATATCGAATTCGGCAATACGATTTTGATCTCTTCGACGTTCACCGATTTCAGCCAGGAAAATTTTCCTCGTACGATTCACTTCCCGTTAATATACGATTCTTCTCGGGTACTAATAATTCTACGATTATACGAATTAATTCACGTTACCGCCGATATTGTACGTGCATTATAGGTAAAATACAATTAAATTTATTAGATTGATTATGCGCGTGTAATATTACGTGATTATTAAATGATACATTATCATTTAATCCAAACGCATTCGTATTATACGGATGATGTTTTCTGAGTTAATGACTAATAAATTCAACGAAAGAGAAAAGAGAGATAATCAATATTATAGGTGTTAGAAAATGATCTTTTCTTTTTTTTATTAACGAGAAAATAATTTTCTAAGACTCCGTTTTCGTTCTGATGCCAAAAGTGCTTCCAACGTTGGTTGACGCACCCTGGATTTTATCTAAACTTTCATCTAACCTCCCTCCAGCATCTAATCGCGCTACCCCACCACTATGTTCTATGAAAAGGCTAGGGAAGGATCTAGAGTGGGGAATACAGAGTATGGTGGGGATGAACGCACACATATACACACACAAACCATAAGCGCGCCAACCTACAAGCATGTGTGGATCGGCATGGGGGAAGGGGGATAAGAAGCCTTAATAAATGCGCACTCGATGGGGACGCAGCAGCTCGTGAAAGAATATTAAGGAAGATCATTCTGAAGACTTTTTGAGACGTTGAGCGTAGCTGCATAAGTTATGAGTTGTTAAATTTTAAAAGAGAATTCTATCTCTTTGTAATTAATATTTCTCGATGAATAATTTTTCTCCGCCGTTACATAATTATCATATATAAAATATTTATTATTTTGAAATCTCTTAATGTTTAATTTGATTATCGATTATAATTTTTTCAATATAATACACGCGCACACGCGGCAAAATATTATCAATTATTCATAATTTAAAGAGTGAAAGAGAAATAAAAGATAATAGTTTCGAAAAACGATTGGTATAGATGGAAAATTTGCATTCCGTAACGTTTCGAAGAGTCTTTTTGCGTCACAAGGAATAAAAAGTCACGATCTCTTGGCATGAAAGAAAACGTCGGAGGCAAGAAAAAAAGAGTCGTAGGCACAGAGAGACTTAAGGCGTCTCTGGAAACGATGAAATTTTTCGTTTCTTTTTTTTTTTTTTTTGTTTTCCTCTTTTCCGTCCTTTTTCCTGGCAAAACGGTTAAAATGTAAATTAAGTCAACGTGCTTAAGAATGTGAGATTATTAAGAGAGACCGCTGGCTTGCCACCCCCGCGGGTACTACACGCTTGCAAAAACATTTCCTCAGTTTTTATTCCTTTTCCTCAGGCACGCATTATAAAGCACATATTACTCTCTTGCCTTCCGAGCTGCATTCCTCAATTTTTTCTTAGAAAACCGCCCTTTCTCTTTTCCACCTTCTTCCGAGTACAGCAAAATATTATCATTCGTACGATCTTCTATTTTTTTAATATGAATAATAATTTAACGTGGAAAATAGATGGAAAATAATTTACCATTAATTTTCTTTTTCAATTAGAT
The DNA here is from genome assembly GCF_912470025.1 of Vespa velutina. Lineage (NCBI taxonomy): Eukaryota > Metazoa > Arthropoda > Insecta > Hymenoptera > Vespidae > Vespa > Vespa velutina. The sequence goes on from NC_062192.1 coordinate 3,427,947, forward strand.
CCCACGATCGATCAGTAACAAAGGGAATTGTTGACGGAAGGAATATAAAATCAAATGTCTACTGCGTTTAATCGATTTATTAAGAGAACCTGTACTGTCGCTCAAAAAAAGAGGGCGCCACATTACTATGGACACTAGGAAAAGTAGAAGTTGCCACCCCAGGCAATGTCGGCTCTCCCTTAAGACAAATATTCTCCCTTCTTTACTTAAAAAAAGGATAATCGATTTGGAAGAGAAGCATTTGTAAATCTTCGACGGAATGTCAAGGATAGATAAAATACAAAATCAAAACAAATGATTTAAATAATCTAAGGGAATAATTAGACTCAGGTACAATTATCAATGTCAATTACTTGAAGACATAATCGAACGATTAAACGGTATTTATTTTTTTTTCGTCCGTTTAAAAATATGTTAGAATGCAAAAAAAAAGCCGACGCTCAGAACGATCGACGTAGCGGTGGAGATCGGCTGCAGGGTGGAGAAAACGGCGGCAGCAGGAAGAAGAGGAGGAAGAGGAAGAGAGGAAGAGGAAGAGGAGAGTCGGCGATCACGAGAACGACGAGGGAGGCCGATGGCGAAGGGGCACATCATAGCTTGGCTGTTCGACGCTGTGGTGGGGTTAGCCGAACGATGGTGGGAAGACGACAGGGGGTAGAATGGAGAGGGTTAAAATGCAAAAAGGCGCCGGCGGCCTCGCTCAATACCGAAGCGGCGGCGCAAGCGCCTTCATTTTGTTTTTCCTACGTCGCTGCGACGCTTTTGTTTTTCCAAGATGGCCGTATCTAGGCATCCGCCGGACGACGTCGGTAACAGTTCTCTTAAGAGAAAACGCTTGTCGCGCTCTGCTCTACCGGCTGAGACTGCAAAATCCCCGAATAAGGCCACCGTCGCGCGGCGCTTCGTTCGCTCTTTTCAACCCCTTTTGAACGCGATTAACCGAGAGATTTCGATATTGCCTTTCAAATTTTTCTTTTTTCTTTCTTTTTCATTTTTTTTTCTTTTCTTTTTTTTCTTTCTTTTCTTTTTTCTTTTCTTTTTTTCTTTTCTTTTTTTCTTTTTTTTTTTTTTTTTTTTCATTCTTCCCTTTTCTTTTTTTTGTTCTTTTTCCAATGCTCTTGAATTTATTTTATTCTAAATAATGAAATATATACTAGGATAAATCTGAAGCTATCCTTTTTCTGATTTTGTTCGGATAACGCGCGTCATGTAAATAAACAATCGTTTCAAAAATTCATTTTTTAAATAATTTGTCATAATCTAATCAGTTTTTATTATATTTATATTATATAAGATTATAATTTTTAATATAGCGTGTATATACGTGTATAGATTTTGATACAATATAATATTTGATTTTTTTCTGTAAAAATTTTTTATACGATCTTAAATTATGATTTCAAAGATAGGGAGAACCTTCTCCCTAAAAAAATAATTGGCAAATTTTGTATGTAAAATCGTGCAGGAGTACGATAAACAGCAAAACTTTACAATCTACCGAAGATGTTACTATCGTTAAACATCTACTATACATACATATGTTTCGTACTCATACAATCACGAGAATCACGTCCCGCAACTGATAACCGACGATATTAAACATAATTCAAGCGTTTATCGCACCGTAGTCGCTCATAATCCTACGTTTGTCGCATTTCGCTTTCTATCTCTTTCTCTCACGTTAAGTTCTCACGATGGCGGTGATGGCGTTTCGACCAGCATCGTGCTCGTTTATACGAGAACCAGAAGAGCCTCCCGGCAGAGATATAAAAGAAAATCGATTCCACGGAAAACAGAATCCGGAAAAGGAAAAGAGAAGAAAAGTGAGCAAGAGAGTCGTTCTACAAGGTAGGGTAGGAGAAGGGTGTGGAGGCTTGAAAGGTTGCTAGGGAAGAGGAAATATAGAGAAAAAGACTCAGACTACCGCCGCGGACATTAAGAACGTTTCGTGCGGCAATTTAACAACCGTCGAGGGACGTCAGGGACACCGTAGGCGGCGTCACCAAGCGGACGAAAGTACGGAACGAAGAGACGCCGAGGGCTTCGGAGGGTGTAGTGGGAGAGAAGAACGAAAAGAGAGAGAGAGAGAGAGAGAGAGAGAGAATGAGGGCGAGAAACGCGGGGTTGGAAACAGCAGAGTTTTTACGATTTCTACAGCGCGTGCGCTGGCACACCTGGAGATTAGGTTTAACAGCCTTAATTTTAAAAAATTGCCGCCTCTCCCCTGTCGTTTCGACTACCCTTGTCTCCTTTCCTCTTCTCCCTCTGCCCCTTCCATACACCGTCCGAAACGAAATTGCGTCGCTTTGCACTGTCCAGGGGATAAAATTTCTGGATAGTCCACCCTCTCCTCCCACGCGAACGTTTCTCCTCTTTTTCTACCGTGAATGCCGTAGGAGACAAGAATATTTAGCCCGTTTTCACCCTCATCCAAGTGTGTTAGCGATCAGACATCGAGGAAAACTCTTTGTGACCGATTGATCGATCCTTTATAAGAATCATGAGATTCGAAGGATATGAACGACCATTTAGGATTTTATTTTTTAATCTTATTAAAAATCGTTAAAGTTTTGTTTGTCAGACAAAGAAATGAAAACTGACGTTTGTTAGAAAAAGAAACAAAATTTCATTGTAAGCAAAACGATGCAAATATAAAATATGGAAACACATAGAGGAATGTAATCTCCAGTTACGAACTATTTTCATAATTTTGATAAAATCCCGTTCGTATGTGGATTTCGCGTGATCCGATTGTTCCACAGAATAGTACGATATCGTGGTGGGGTAAATCACGAAAAAGCAACGAACGCATTAAAGATTTTTCTATAACTCCACGCGTAATAAATACAAAAATTTTATAAATATGAATAACTAATAATATAATCCGTTGAGTTTTTTGTAATAGTAATAAACAGCAGAGGAAAGTACGTGTAAACAAAGAATCGAATAGAATAATTAACAAAAGAAACAGGATAAAAGGGGAAAGGACAATAGATCGGCCGTCAGTCCTTCGATAGGCCAAACGGTGGATAGCGTGCTTTCCTCATGTAATGTTAGATCAAACGCGAAAACGAAGGGCTATCTCTGAGAGGGTTCCCTTTCAGAATGTACTCCGATTGAAGTCAACACGTTCCGAATCATTCAATTCCAAATGTATGCGAACTAACGTAGTCTTTCCTTATTCAAACTTGTATCTAACTTAATTAACGAGCATTTTCTCATAGACAATCTATACGTTTATTCACCGTTTACTCGCCGATCTCTTTTGGCAATTCCATGAAATTTTTGCGTTTTCAGCCCTCGGGACGCCCGCAATAAAACCCACGTTGAGCCTGCTTCCAGACTCGCGTGAAATATCGTTGCGAATTATCATACCATCTGAAATTAAAGGGCTGAAATTTCGGCTGGTACCGCGAGGCGCTGCAGTGTTACCCGTTGGAAAATAATTTTGATGCTTGCTCTTTCTCTCTCTCTCTCTCTCTCTCTCTCTTTCTCTCCTCTACTCTCCTCTACTCTCTCTCTTTCCCTCTCTCGCTTTCTCTCATCCACGCACATGGCTTTCTCTCATTTTCTCTTGCGCACGTATAAGTGCTCGCATGTACACGTTCCTCGTCATCCTAGCAATGTGAAAGAGGAAGGGGAAAAGAGAAAGAGAGAAAGAGAGAAAGAGAGAAAGAGAGAGAGAGAGAGAGAGAGAGAAACCATCGAGCCAGTGGTGGTTACCGTGACGGCGAGGCGGCTCGGGGTACGAAAAGGTAGAAAAGGGAGAATGGAGGGAAGCAAGAAGAGAGAAAGCAGGAACGAGAGAAAGAGAGAGAAAGATAAAGCTTCGTCCCGAAAAGTGCGCGCTCTGTCGAGCGAAAAGGCGCCCTCTTTGACCGCTCGTGCGCATTTTCCTCCCTCTTTCGTTTCTCTCTTAGCCAGGCACCCTCTCTCACCACCTACCCGAGCGTCCAGACCACCCTCTCCGATTTTTTCGTAGCGTCGAGAGCGTCGGACGGCGCGACGCGCGCCGCACTGCTTTTCATCCCGCGAGCGAGGATTTTTCTTTACAAGCGTCTGCGCAGCCACGCCCTCTCAGCGCAATGGCCGCGTTCGAAATCCGTCGCGAGGGCGTCGCCCTTTTCTCTCTATCCATCTATCTCTTTCTTTCTCTTTCTCTTTCTATCTTTCTCACTCGCTCGCGAATCTTTTTCCTCCCTTCTACGTAGGAATTTTTGTTTCTCTTGTACACCTTCTACTAACTTCCTCTCTCTCTCTCTCTATCTCTCTCTTTCTCTCTCTCTTTTACTCCCTTCTTCTCTGTCTCTCTCTCTTTTTCTCTCATCTCGATCCCAGGGGTGTATTTTAAGAGGTCCCTCAGCCATATCCTACGTCCACAACGCGATCTATCCATGCCAAAATATATGTCCTTGGATCGCATCTACCTAACCGATAGCACGCACGCGTCTTGTTTGAGCTTTCGTCTGATCCTCCTACTAGCAGCCGATCAGCGATTCGGATGATCCGTGAATCGTTGCTGACCTTGTCACCGATTGCAATATTTTATTTTTTGCTAGCCACTCGACCAATCGTTATTTCGTTTCTTTTTTTTTTTATGTATATATATATATATATATATATATATATATATATATATATATATATATATAGAATAACATGATGTCTACATGTGTACATTAAAGTCGCGCGTGTAACGAAGTGTTTATTCTTCGATATAACGAAATATAGAAATATAATATAACGATAGATCTACAGATTCTTCTTTTGGCTAACGTGACTTTAATTTAACCGAACGAAATTGAATCGATCGTTTCGTTATTCATTAAAAGGTATTCCTTCACGTATTATAATATTAACACGATTTTCTCTTTTTTCCAAGTATCCCATACTTGGCTCGATAATGGATTAATCGTTCCTCCTTTGACGCCTGTAGGTATTCCCGCGCGTGGAGAATATCGGAGATTAGCGGCGCTATAGGTAATCCAATACAGTCGATAGCTCGTTGAAATATTTATGCCTTTGCGATAATAATGAACGACAAGACACTCGTGCTCATCATTGAAGAATCGATTAACTCGTATTACACGAAGTAACGATCAATTTTTCACGTATTCTATTTACCCGTTTATCAGTCAAATATGTCAATCAAAATATAATTAGAATTTTAATATTTTCCTTTTCCTGGTTTTTCTTTTCTTCTCCTTTTTCTTTTTTTTTCTAAGTAGTCGTCACAAGAATCAAAAAAATTGGAAAGATTACGATTGACACGCACGTGCTCTCTTTTACTCGCTAAATGAAATAAAAAAGAATTACTATAACGAACGAGATACCATTTCGAAGAATGCTAAGGATAATATCAAAACTCGTAATATCGAAGATTACACTTTAATTATGTTTATTAGCTAGCAGACCAATTTGAGCCGCTTCGTACAAACGTCCATAACTTCCTGTATTACGGACACACGTAAGCTCGTATTATTTCTCTCTTCCTCTGGCCTGTTTATGTACGATTCGATCAAATTTAAAGGGCTAATCCGCGATGTTCGATAATTATGAGAACGCATGCACATAATTATGCTCGATGTTTTCTGTCAGCAATGAGTAGATGTTAGCTACATATCAAAATGTTAAGAAAACAAGAATCGGCTGAATTATCAAAATTTTATGAAATGGCCAGTGTTGCCTCAAAACCATAGAATAGCTTGCTTTTCATTCTATACTATTTTCCTTGATTTTTTTTTTTTTTTTTTTTTTTTTTTTTTTTTTTTTTTTTTTTTTTGTTAATTTTCAATATCTAGTCGGACTCTGTGATATTTCCAAATGTATGATTTTTGCTCGAATTTAAACATAATTCAATCAATATTGATCCAAAAAAATAGTTTTATCGTTGTACGAAAATGTACATGTTTCTTCAACTTTACAAAAATTTAACATTACGCTCCTAGACTTATATAAACATCAAAACAAAAAATTGAACAAAATAATTTGCAGAAATAGAGCAGTACTGAACGATATGTTCTATCAATAAGTTTCTCCAATTTGAAAACAATTGAGTTGATCGAGTTTAAATTGCTTAACCTCATTTTCTTAAAAAAGACAAAATCTAAAATGAGAAACGTTTAATGATAGAGAAAAGAAAGGAAAAAAAGGATGAATGCTTTCTCCGTGAACGGTAAGCAAGGCATCCGCCTTTTGTATCGGCTCACGCTTCCACGGCTTCAGTAATTAGGAGGAAACCTTGGAAACTGATCGGTATATGTGATATACATATGTATATACGTAGCAAGCTCGTGTGTGAATGATGTCGCGTCGGCTTTGCTGCGTAGCTCCAGGAAAAAAACGCGAGTACGAGAAGCAACTTTTGGTGGGGATTCAACGAGGTTTGCGCAGGATACGAGGACACCAGGCGTCGGTGGTGGACAGTGGTGGGGTGATTTCCAGTCGTGGAGACGGTTGCTGAGCTCTCCAGAGAAGAAGGGAGAAAACTCGAGTTTGCTGTTGGTACCTCTTGTAGTAGCGGCTGCCGTTAGGAGAGAGTGGGAAAAAATGAAAAGGATAGACAGATGGAAAGAGAAAGAGAGAAAGAAAGAGAGAAGAGCATATCGACGAATATTGAGGGGAAGGAAGAGCCAAACAACGCAAGTCAATCGTGCGTCTCTTAATAGAAAAGTGGGGTCGATTTATGGGTTATAGGTAAACTGCACTCTCGTCCTTTTCTCTTGTTCCCTCTCTCTCTTTCTCTCTCTCCCTCTCTCTCTCTCTCTCTCTCTTTCTCTCTCTCTCTCTCTCTCTTTTACTCTTACTCTTTCCCTCTCCTTCTATCTTCGCCGGTGGGTATGCAACACGATTGTCCAACAGATATCATCGCTCTTTCGTTTTCCATCGCACCTATCCCCCTTTGTCGAACGACAACACCCGACTTCACAGCCCTGACCGACTGCCACGTGTGAATTTCTTCCACGTGACCATCACCTCAGACTATTTCCGATCGATCGCCACAATCGCTTTCGTATGTCTTCATAAATAGAATCTTTATTAAAACATCGACTCGATCACTTAAAGATTATTACTGATTTTCTAACATTTTAATAATCACTTATCATTCTATTTACATGCAACTTTCATTATTTTAAATCTCTTTGTAATTATTGATTAGAATTGATTATAAAAATTATCCTTACTTCTAAGCCGATTATCCTTTGAAAAGAATATTTTTATTTTTAATCATCAAAGGAACCTTTGAAAATAAGATCTCGAAATAACTTTTGAAAAAGGGCTTTTTCAAAAAAATTCTTCCACGTGTGCCACAATACGGGAAGTGACCGAAACGTCAATTTGGGGGAAGCTACCGATCATGGTTTTCGTGCATAGGCAATACGTCTGAACTGTAAAGGGTAACATCGATGTGGGAAGAGGGTGTATCATTCATGGGTTTGATGCAATAGCAATACCTCCTAACCCACATTTTTGCGGCACGCCATATATTATCATGACGGATTAAAATATTTTGTTGCAATACAACATTATTCATTCCATTAAACGAATCCCTCGTAAATTCGATATCTTTAATTTATTGATATTTCTCGCGGTTCGTGCCAAATACATGATTAAACATTTTGTTCGAAAGATCACGTAAAAAAATTCAATAATTTTTTCCTCAACACTTTCTTTATATTTCGATCGATATAATTCGCATATTTTAGATGAATCTTTTTCAAGTAATCTATCATTTTTTTTTTCATTGAATCGATTTATTTTATATCAATTATCGTTCGAAAGTTTGCTCGTAGTCGTATCTCCTTCATCAAGATATAAACAAATCGACAAAGAGAAACGGAAAGAGAGAATTCTTTTGTCTCATCAATGAATTTATTAAAAAAATAAGAAAAAAAAAAAAAAAAAAAAAGAAAAAAGAAACTTGAACAAATCCTTTCATTCTTCAAATCGTTATCATTTGAATCAGCCGATTCGTTGACTGATAACCTGATTTCCTGAAAAAAATTTTGTCGTACAACGTCCCTTTTTTTCCTAGGAAATAACCGGTTTAATCAGGGACGGCTTCCTTCCCGTGCTATTTGCACGAAATTTCGGAGTTTCGAGCCCGCACGATACATGTGGGCAGGCACAGCTGCGCCAAACGCCGACTAAAATTAGGATATGCTCGCGTGTGTGCTCGCGCTCGCGCGCGCGCACTCGTTCTACGTCTTTCTCTCTCTCTCTCTCTCTCTCTCTCTCTCTTTCTCTCTCTCTCTCTCTCTCTCTCTCTCTTTTACAAATTCTCTGTAGAGAGCTCACGCGCACCCGCTCGACTGGATACGTGCTTTTTTCCTCTGTGTGCGCACGAAGGTCGGTCGGTGGCTAGGAAAGAGAAGGATGAGTGAAAAACGAGAAAGAGAGAGAAAGAGAGAAAGAGGAAAAGAGAGAAAGAGGGAGAAAGAGGGGGGAGAGAGAGAGAGAGAGAGAGTAGAAGCCGAGAGGGTCGATAGGTGGGCACAGACCACTCCAAAAGTCCGCGCACTACCTCTCTTTTCCCTTCTCCATTTCTACCTCTTCACCTCCTCCACCACCTCCTCCACCACCTCCTCTTCCTCCCTCCGCCTTCTCCAACCAACCCGTTGCAAAGGGTCGACGGGGAAAAGGACGATGTGGCGGCGGCGGGGGTGGCAAACCAGGGAGGGTGCCCGTCCGACGCTTTGCCGGAGAACGTTAAACAGTTCGCTAGTTAGTAATGAAAAAAGGAATAACGTTTGATATCAGTTCCTGGAAGTATGAATTGTTGCTCCTCGTTGAGTATTTTTAATGCACGGAATTATCGAGACAATGTTAACTTTTTCCGACATAAATCCGATCGTGATTTCGTCCAGAGGATATGACATTTCGAAATTTTTTCTTGGTTGAAAAGAATAGAAATTGAAAAATTCAATGAAATTAATAAAATTAAATAGCCGAACATTCTTATTGAATTCATCCAATCAAAGTAGAACAACAGTCGAAAGATTACTTTCGATTCTTTTTCGTTTTTCCATCATCTTGAAACAATTTCATTAAAAGAGCCTTGTCAAACGCAGCTACTTTAATTATGAACCTGCAAGCAAAGTTTTGTAATATGAAATAAATGCACGGTTATGTGTACGTCCGTTTTCAAATAAACAGAGACGGCCGTGTTCATTTCATTATTTAACCACCGAAGATGTGTACGCGCGTGTGCGTGCGTGAATTTACTAACATTGTTACACGCACATACCGTACACGGTGCGAAGTCGCGAGCTGGTATTTCAGATATGTAGGAACGTCTGCGTACTATGACCGCGAACGAGAAATATGTAAACCTTGCGAACCCTTTCAAAAATCTACGAAATAACATTATATATATATATATTAACATAAGACCAGAATTCTTTTGTCTATCGGCAAGAATAAGTTTCATTTTTCTTTTTCCAAACTTCTTCGCAAATAACTTTTTAACGTAATGAAAAAGTTACATAACAAAGTCCGTCATACATTTGGAGTCAGTATCCTTCTTTCCAGCAGAGAGAAATTATAAAATTTGATACTTTTCGTAAAAAAAAAAAAACAACAAAAAAAAGAAAAGAAAAGAAAGAAAGAAAGAAAAAAAGACTTGAAACTGCTGGCGTATAAAGAAAAAGGAAAGGGAAATTATCCCAAAAAAAAAAAGGGAGGCAAACTTTAATTACAATTTTTATAAGAAGCAACTAACACCTTAGGTACTTTAAATAAATTGCTTGATACTTTCGAGGGTAACTTTAGTTATTTAAAAATGATAAAAAATTTCTTTTGGAAAGTTAAAATATAATGAGTAAAAAATTTATGAAAGATCTGTCTTCATTTACTATCTTTCTTTACGATACGCTGTACTTCTTTATAGGAAAAATATGAAAGGTAAGACGTGCTCGTCTGTCTCAGAGTGTTCAGTTTCACGTATAAAAGCGAAAGACGAAGTAGACACTTGACAGGAAACGTCTCGGTCTCTTTCGAGACGGCGTAGAACGGTGGCTTGACGTCTGAGATTTAGAAGCCGCAAAATAACAAAAGCTTAAACAATTTCCGAGCACAAAAGCGTAGCCATTCTCGTGGGCGACGTCACGCCATTGTTTGGCTCTGCGGGGGCTCCAGCAAGGACAGCCAGTCCGCGAGGGCAAGAGACGCGCGCGCGAACGACCGAGAGAGGAAGAGGGTGGAAACGCAAAACGGTGGGGTGGACTTGGGCCGTGGCTAAGGGTGAAGGGGTGAAGGGGTTTGGCAACGTACCGCGTTAATATCCCGCGGACGCAATATCGCTTTAACAGCCACGTTGTATTTCTATAAGGAAGTTGGTGAAAAGACGAGAAAGAAAGTTGGCATAGTTTTTTACGGATTCCTCAACTTCCGCAAAGGAAAAAAATAGCAGCTAAAAAAAAAAGAAAAAAAAGAAAAAAGAGAGAGAGAAAAAAAAAATAAAGACAAATACTCTCCGAGTTTTTTTTAAAGTGCGATATATAACTTTAAATTCCTTTATTGAATTTTTATTTGTTTCTATCTAAAAGATATCGTATTTAATAGAATATATATCTTGGTTATTATTAATAATCTTGACTATTCTAATTTTTTCGATCTTATTGTTTGTATAGAATCGACGTTATCATCAATACAAAATTAGCCGGGAAGTAAAGCCGACACGATCATGATTTAACGAAACGAAACGAAAACAAAAGAAAAAACAAGAGAAAAAGGGAAAAAGATAGAGAGGGAGAGAGAGAAAGAGAGAGAGAGAGAGAGAAAAAGAGAGAGGGAGAATCATCGGCCGTTATCACAGTCTCGCTAACAAAGAAATGCAACCGCGTTTCGCGTAGCTAGCGAGCAGTGAGGACCTTCATCATTGATTTTTCATTAAACCGACGTGCTACTGCACGCAACTTTATTGAAAATATCGATGAACCGTTCCGCGTGCCTAGATACGAACTTCGATTTGGAATCGCTATCTCTCGCGCTATCTCTCGTAATAAAAAATATTTCACAGAAGAGGTAAAAGAAAAGAAATCTTTCCGTCGTAATACGAATTTTTCGAAGAAATAATTTTTCTAAAACAATGACGACATTGTCGAGAAGTCCGTAAACGATGAAATATCAAAAAGAGGGTGGTAAGTGGGTGGTTGGGCGGTGGCTAACGGTGGTTCGGACGACGGTTATCAAAATTGCGCGTGCCATTATAATTTTAAAGCCGGCTTTCCTCGCAGTACCACCGCCGCTTGCTCGTTGGTCCGCAGAAGGCGACGTGAGGGGCAAGACGAAATAGAGAGAGAGAGAGAGAGAGAGAGGAGAGAGAGAGAAAGAGAGAAAGAGAGAGAAAGAGAGAGAAAGAGAAAAGGATAGCTCGATGGGTTGCCGTCGACGGAGGAGGACCACGGAGGAGGATGGTGGCGGCGACGGTAGAAGAGGAAGAGGACGGATTCGTGCACACTGGGGATTGAAGTTCGGGACGCTCGGGGGTGGCTGAGGTAAAGAGAGGGAGGGAGAAAAAGAGAGAGAGAGAGAGAGAGAGAGAGAGAGAGAGAAGGGCCAGAGAGGGTGGGTCATTTATTTCCCTCCTGCACGGCATAATTTATCGCGAGGATTTTCGCGAGAGCACGCAGAGAGAGCCGCGATAGAGAAAGAGCGAGAGGTGGATATATATGTATGTATGTATGTATATATACATATATATACTTTGAAAGAAAGAGAGAGAGAAAGAGAAAGAGAGGGCGTCGGGAAAGGGATATCAAGCAAAGAGAAAGAGAGAGATAGAAACAGAGGGTTGAAAATAGATGCCGCTTCTGTAGCCGCTCTTGCCTCGGGCCATCAAGAAACCGAAGTAAATGACGGTAAAGTATACGATGTTCTATGAACCGCCTTTTCCGTTGTTCTCGCCATTCGCCCTCAGACTATACTGAGGGTCAACCGACTCGAAAGCGATAAAATACTCCAGATAAGTTTCTTTTTTAGTTGGGTATGGGCGGTAGGTGAAGGGAGGAGGAGAGGCAACCACGAAAAATGTCGACGCTATATTTTATATACAGGGTGACTTGCCTAAGTTATTACCAATCGGTATCTCTCTTTTTAATAAAAGCGAAAGGAAAAATATTGTCTTTAATAACGATAACATATTAGAAAACTTAATTGGTATAATATTTTTCCAAATCGTTCGAGTATTTACAGTGAGAATTTTATTTCCTTCTTATTTTTTTATTTCCTACTTTTTTTCTTTCTTTCTTTCTTTCTTTCTTTTATTAAATTTCTTAACAATCGATGTAAGATATATTTTTATGATAAGTTATAAGATTCGTTCCGTATTAAATATAGATCGGGCATCGATATTTTTTAAGAAACAGTAAACTATTTGAACATTCTTCTTTGTCAAAAGATTTTTATAAGTCGCGATAAACATGAAGATAAATACGAATATCAAATAGAATTTACGGAACAATTATCGTTAGATTTAGTACGTGAGCTTCGATAAAACAGATATTCTCGTATGCTCACTGGTGGAGAGCCCCCATGGTATTTAATATAAACATCGTCTGTAATGTTTGTAATAGCTTTACAATATTTGCGATATCATGAAAGAAACAAAAGCTTCGAGAGGCCACGAATAATTAGTTATCATTATTTGTGAGAGTTTTGTTAACACTTTTAAGATTTATTTGTTGTAATCAGTGTCCACAAAATTTTATACTACCCGGCAATAATTCTTTAATACTTTTCATATCTATACGCTTGTTCCCCTAATTTGTATATCTAAATGGTTTCTGATGATACATTATTATATTATATCAAATGTCCCTTTGTTGGTATCATTAGTGTAATCAAATTCGTAGTATTATTTTACTATGAAAGTATTTTATTATTTAGATTATTAAAATATTCGCTTTTCCCAGATGTAATATATAGATTTATTAATAATATGAATTATAATTCGGTATAGCGGTCGTAGTACATTATATAAACAAATGAGATAAAAAATATTATAAAATGTTTTTATCAATCATTTAATCGATATCAAAGGACGTATCAATTTATGTTCAATATTATCAATTATCATTTCAGTGTTTTTAATAACTAACTAAAATTGTTTCTTTCTAATTATTCAATCTAAAATATATCTTAGTCTTTCAAATATTATCAATACGACTTAGAATCTATTAAATTCTCACTTCGAATAATAAATGAATCTACGCACAGTGCTCGATAGAAAAGTAATTAATCCAAGCAATTTACCGACGAAAGGGTTACGCGATGATATTCTGATCTTGACTTTTCAATTAACTGCTCGACCACTTTCCTCGATCGCGCATATCCTTGTTGAAGGACACGTAGTACCAGAAAGAGAGAGTGTGCATGGTAGAAGGAGTGGTAGGAAAAAATGCAATAAGAAGAATATAAAAGAAAGAAAGAAAAAGAAAAAGAAAAAGAAAAAAAAGATAGACGACGGAGAGAGACGAATGAAAGAAAAACGGTAGGCGAGAAGCAGGTTCTCATGAGAGGTCGAGGTGGGAAGGGGTTGGTCAGGCATGAAGAAAAGGGGTTGAAAGAGACGGAATTCGAATCGATTTGGGGAGCCTCGAAAGTCTAAGGGATGTTATTTCGAAATTGATCTCGAGCTCGACGCCATCGGCCGCGTAAAAGTTGCGTACTGCGCACACCCCTGGCCCGATACCCCTTCCACTCACCTTCTCCACCCCTTCTACGAGCACTACGACGACGACTACGAAGCAGAAGAAGAGACGTGGTAGAGGAGAGGGTGCCGGATGAAAAGGCAGGCTCGCGACCTCAGAGGGGAAAATACAGATATATGTATATAATATATATATGTGTATGTATATATATGATATACATATACTTTAATATATATATATATATATATATATATATATATGTATATATATATATATGTATATACTTTTAGATTGCGCGAGAGTCGCCAGCTAGGTGGCGCTGGAATCACGAGACGCATTGGTAGCATAGCTACCACTCTTCCTGCTACCGCCTGCCCGGCTAGTGGTGGAAAGGTGGGCAAAAACTACCCCGAGTCCCGATTGGATCGTTGCGACCGGGTAGGGCACCTTTTCGACCCCTCTCTCTTTCTCTCTCTATCTTTCTCCACTACCGAAAACCGTTCGTTCCTTTCCACGCTCACTGCCGCATTCGTGAAAATCCACCTTCCCACTCTTCCACTCTTTCCATCCCTCATCTACATTCTCTCCCTCTGTATCTCTCTCTCTCTCTCTCTCTCTCTTTCTCTCTCTTTCTATCACCCATCTTTCCCAAAGCTTCGTCTTTCCGACCGAAAATATTTTCTACCACATCGGGGCGCGGGCACGCGTCCTACGTTGTTTCTTTTCCGTGAAATTCTTCAAACGATGCTAATGCCTTTTACGCACATTCAATGCCTATAGAAACGATAATAATCGTCAAAATAGTTTGGACGTGTGTATAGAGTATTAACTTATTCAAAATGAAATAATTACAGAGAATTTATAAATTCTGAATCAAAAATTCATGCCAGCTAAAATCATTAAGTATTTTAACGGCGTTATACTTTTTTGGTTATCCAAAAGAATAATTTATACGAGATACACTTGAATATATTACAAACGTGTGTTGCTATGTCTATCTAGTGGCAATAGTTCTATGAACATGTATAAGTATAGACGCGCACGCGCTCCTATCTATATAACATTACGTAAATTAACGCTACGTTTTAATGCGCATTACATACGCATTGATACCTTTAAACACTCGCGAACGGCGAAGATACTGACGGTATTTCATTATCACTAATGTTTCCATTAGCGATCGCATAAGAGGCAAAATATAAGATTAATTTGTACAGATTATGAGTTTTACTTTTTCGTCTGCTTTTCTCTTTGTTTCTTTCTTTTTTTTTTTCCTTTTCTTTTTTAAATTTATTTTGAATTCATTATTTGATTAATTCGTTGAATAGTAGAATATATTTTTTTTAAATAATATTCTTCGTCTGTGCCGAAAGACGAAATTGCTGCAAGTTTATTCGCCGTCATCTCGTCGATCGATTTTTGCGAGAAGGGCACCGAAACAAACGGTAGGAACGAACGAACGACTGAACGAACGAACGAACGAACGAACGAACGAACGAGCGTGCGAACGGCTTCTTGTCGTCTAATGGAAATTCCTCGTTTTAACGTACAAACGGACGGACGGACGGACGGAGTGGCGGCGGTAGCCGGCACCGAGACACTCGGAAAACGTAAAAATTGTCACTTTCAGCCAGCTTTCTTTCTCTCTTTATCTCTCTCGTTACCTCTTTCACTCTTTTGCATAATGTGCGTTACGTAGCGATCAACATTCATAGAATAATTTCGTTCTAGAGACGCGAGCGCGCGACCTATCTGCCCGTCACAGCTGACAGCTTTTCAGCGGACCCATTTTAATTATCTCATTCTGCAAATTATTCGCCTGAGGAAATTTACCCTCTTCCTATCGACTATTTCCGCCATCTTTTTAAACGTTTCTTGTCGAAGACTTACTATTATTTCGAAATAGATCAGATAATTTTTCATCTTTAAGAATTTCTATGAAACTCGTTTCAATCGTTTAAATCGTTAAAACGTTTAAAGAAAAAAAAAGAAAAAAAATAAAGATCGTACTCGAATATTATAAATTTTAACGTACTGTCAAAAATATTGATAATGAAATGTAATACTAACGAACAAGTAATGTTTGAAAAGATACGAAGAATAAAATGAAAGAGTTTTAATTATTACTACAGTGTAGCAATCGTCCCTTAACAATGGCAGAAATAATGGCGATGACAACTCGAACTTCTCTGAATGAATACGAACATCCTAAAACACGTCTTCTCATCTGCAATTTTGCAACGAACATCAGAAACGTTCGTATTAGAGGAAAGCCAGCAAAACACGCACGATTACGATGTGTCCATACGCATCTTGCAGCCGGGAGAAAGAGCTCGTAGTAATTAAAGCCCACCCTCATCCTCTTCCACCCTTCATTCCTTCCTTCCTTCCTATCTACCTTCTAATTTATCACCCGCTAACAGTCGGACGTATACATCTACGTTTCTCAAAAATTATGCACGACCGGATGCCTTTTCATAATCCTCACGTTCGAACTTTGATACGACGAAAACATATTAAAGATAGGAGAAAAATGTTAAACAGAGAGAAAGAGAGAGAGAGAGAGAGAGAGAGAGAGAGAGAGAGAGAGAAAATAAAAAAGAAATGTAATAAAATACAAAAGAAAGGAAGCTTCATTTTGGTGAACTGTAATTAATCAATCTAAGAAAAGCTCAAACACGTGGAACATCAAACGTATCGACGACAGGAAGGGATAGGAAGGGTTTAAAGTAGATCAAGAGTATCGACAGAAGGGTAAAGAGAAAAAAAAGAAAGAGAGAAGAGACGGTGATCGAGTTGGAAGGTGGCAGCAGCTTGTAGGTAGGAAATTTGGCGGGAAAAACGAATCGAAATACAAACGTTGTGTAGTGTTCGGGGGTGGTGGGACAATGCAAGGAACACGGCGGGGGACACGCGTGGCAATACATCACGCAGGTTTCTCTCCGCTGGTAGAGGGAGCGACAAAAAAAACCGAACGAAGAAGAGAAAAAGAGGAAGGGGGGAAAAAAAAGAGAAAGAAAAGTACTGCCTAGTCCTTTGGGGTACCCTTTCCCTTCCTTCATACTCTATCTCTTTCTTTTTTCTATTTTTCCTCCTTCTTCCTCTCTTTCCCTATCTGACTCTCTCCCTCTCCCTTTCCCTCTCTCTCTCTATCTATCTCTCTCTCTCTTTCTCTCTCTCTCTCTCTCTTTCTCTCTCTTTCTCTCTCTCTCTCTCTCTCATCCAAACATCCCCCACTATTCTCTTTTCGAACGACTTTTTCAATAGTGGGGGAAGAATTGTAGCACCACCCCCGTTCATTCGCCCTCTCCACCTGCCCCACTCTTTTTTTTCTCTGTCTTTCTCTCTTTCTCGTTTAAACGAAGCGAGAAGAGCGTAGGCGAGGACGAAGGGTAATTTTTAAAACGCCGCTTGTGGGAAAATAAAAATTAGCGGGAGACGGAGCCACCATCGGTCTTCTCGAAAAGAGAGAAGTGAAGAAGCAGAGGAAGGAAGATGGAAAAAATGTGGTAGGAGAGGAGCGGGGGAAAAGGCTCATTTTTTCGAAGGAGAGGCAGATCGGAGAGGGAATACAGCGTGATCCGAAATCGTTCGTGGTGGGGTTGTTGGAGTGTGACAGAGACAAGAACAGGGGTATATCTATGTATACGTATACACATATATATATATATATATATATATATATATATATATATTGGATGAAAGAGAGAGAGAGAGAGAGAGAGGGTGGGTGAGAGAGTATCGGGAGAACGACACTGCTGTACGTTCTCATTCCTCCTATCCCCTTTTCCTGAGGGAGGATCGGAGATATTTACAGGCTGTTCCAGAAGATATCGCTTGGTTCGTGTTTATTGGCACACACGATCCGTCACAGTGAAAGCGGTTTGTAGCTGGCCATGCGATCGTTTTGGCGGGAACCGATCGACCTCCACATAAAGGGAACAAAAAATTTGATCTCGAAACGCAGGTAAAAGAGTACAATAATAGCATTTCCAATACCGCTCGTTCGTAAACGATCGCATTGTAATAATTTTTGTTTGCTTCTCTCCTTATCTTTAGATCATAAGAGATATGAAAGAAAATCGCTATTATTATCGATCACGTAGTTAATATAATACTTAATAAAGAAATTCGTGTATATCATAAATCATCATAGATTAGGAGTCTTATACTCTTCGAATATTTAAAGTTTAATTATAATCGAAAGAATTAATTATTTAATATATCGATTTTTTCAAATTTGATTTTCTGCAAATCATCGCTTTTATTATTTTATCGATTTTATTTGGAAATGTTTGCCAATTTTTTTTTTTTTCACGATTACGATTAGATAACGATCATCGATAATAAGAAAGGTGAAGCTTTAAAAATGAAATAACAAAGAATCTTCGAAAACGACGACAACCCATTTTATAAATCGTCTATCTAATGTCTATCGAGGATTTGTATAGAACTCGTCAGGATAACGACATTGATACGGTGAGTTATAAATCATCTTGTGAAGGATCGAATTATCGTGGGACGAAATAAATTCTCGTATTACAGGCGCGCGCGAACACGCGCTTACTGCTCGCTTGTACTCGTATTCTATAGTCTACAGTCTGTTACGCGGTATAAGCCGCATACGTTGGAAACGTTCAGCTCGTTCCTAATTAAATTACTCTTCCTCTTCGTTCTAACACGAATGAAGCGTTCGTAGAATAGAGCACTGCTCGGCGGACATTAGTAATTCGTAGCAGCCGGACGCTTAGTCCTACTAAATTGCGTTCGCAAATTTAGTTAAGGCATCGTTCCTGTTGTTCACGCTACTACTTGCCGTTTCTATACTAGCCGTTTCTATTAGCCGTTTTGTCGTGAAAGGAGAAAAATAAAATCGGTATTGTCTTTCCCCGCATTCAGCAAATCTCAATTTTCCTCAAACCAAGTATGAAGGTATACGTGAATATTCGAAATTAGATCGTCAAGTTATTCGCAGTTCAAAACATTTGTCGCCTATACTGTGATAATATCAACGAATAGACATTGATATACTGAACATCGGCTTTAAAAAGGTCTATGAACGAAGCCGATCGTCAAAATCACGATATGAATTTTTTAAGGCTGGGCAATGGAAACTTTTTCAAAGGAAAATATTCTGACGAATACCTGAAATGATTAACGCGTAATAATATATGCTTCCGTGCATTCATGTAAATACTCATTTACTCGCAATTACATGCTCATAAAAGCTAGTTCATAAAGCTAGAGAATGTGTAAAACGAGTATAGCGTGTATCTACGCGATTCGAGCGAACATTAATGAAGGTAAGCGGCCATCTTTCTTTTTCTCTTTGTTGCACACGGAAGCTACGAACAGGAAAGCGAGCATCGTTTTCACGAAGAATTTTATAATTGTACGAACAAAACGGGACACCATCGAACGTGAATAACATATGTCGAACGTAATTTTTCCAATTCTTCTCATTTAACAGTAAGCAAAATATAAAGCAGGCGAATTCCACGTTACATTGATGTCGAACACATACGAATATTCCGAAAGGAACGCGAATAAAATGGGATGCCATGTTTTCTCGTCTACTCGAAAAAAATATCTGATGAATTGTGCGTACTGATTAACTACAAAATGGTATATACGACATGAATTTATGTAAATCTAAAAGCACGGAATCCGTCTTAAGCCGCGTTCTCGCCGTCGGCTACGATACCACACCCACCCTTCTTAACTCCTCTTATATTTTATTAACTCCCACTCTCTCTTTTTTTACGAAACGGACGTTTAACACTCTAATTAATGTAATTTGGTTTCTATGCCCGGATAACTCCCTCTCTCTCTCTCTCCCCCCCTCTCTCTCTCTCTTTTTCTCTCTTTCTCTCTCTCTCTCTCTCTCTCTCTCTATCTATCTATCTCTCTATCTATCTATCTATCTATCTATCTCTCTCTATCTCTCTCTCTTTCTGTCCAAGCTCGTTCCTCGTCAACCCCCGAAGCCAGCACCCCTTTCGTAGGCCACCGAACGACCCGACGGTCATCTAAACTTTTCCCGTAATTAGTTATAAATTTCATTCGCGTTCTATGTAACAATATTCCTATGCGGCCTTCCTGGAACATCATGTAGCGGTGATGGAGGTGGAAGAAAAGAGAGTGGGAGAAAGAGAGTAGGAGAAAGAGAGAGAGAGAGAGAGAGAGAGAAAGATAGGGAGAAAGAGAGGGGGTAGAAAAAGAGTGGCCGGAAAAGGGTGAAAGAGAGCAAGAGGGGAAGTCGAAGATAGATACGGAGGGTGGCTTCTGCTTGTGTCGAGGGTGTTGGGAGAGTGGGGATAGCCGATAGGGACTCTCGCGAGTGGTTGGGGTGGGGGTTACTAGAAACACATGGTGGGGAGACTAGTAGTGGGTGAGACTCCGGAAGGGATAAACCTCGTGTGTGAGAAAGAGAAAGAGAAAGAGAGAGAGAGATGCACTAACGAACGAACGAACGAACGAACGAACGAACGAACGAACGAATGGGGTATAAAGAGAGCAGGATGGAGAAAATTCGAGTCCTCTATGCGTTCAGTCCAACCGGCAGGCACATCGGCTGCTGATGGTGGTGGGGGTGGCGGCCATTTTGCGAGTCACGCGAAAAACAGCCCTCGGCCGAGATGGTGGTGCCGTGAAGGGAGATTTCTCCACCCTCTCTCTCTTTCTCCCTCTTTTTCTCTCTTCATTCCCTCTTTCTCTCTCTCTCTCTCTCCCTCCCTCTCTGCACCCTTCTACCCCTCTCGTTCGTCGACCCTTCGCACGAACTCGTCGCTCTTATTCTCCGCATTTTTCGCGCAAGCCTCTATTAAAGTACAGAATGTGAGCGAACCTTCGAGCCGGAGTTAACGCACGTACGCGTATTCTAGAGTCACCTTGTTGTTACTAATAACAGAGAGAGAGAGAGAGAGAGAGAGAGAGAGAACGAGAGAAAGGTAAAAAAAGAAAGAGAAAGAAAACGGAGTCCGGCGGTGGAGCTTCATGAATTTGCCGAATCGAAGCCATTTACGCTCGGCCTCGCTTTTACTCCAGACGGAGCCCTCTTTTCTGCACTAATGTCCGGTTAAAATACACGGTTCTCTTTCGAAGATAAGTCGTTCAGAAATGAAAATGTTTCACGAATTTTCTTTGATGAAAATTTTCTCAACCTAAACGCATGAAAATTACTTTCTCGAGGTTAATATATCGATTTTCGAACGGCAAGAAAATCCTTCTAAAAAAGGCTTACCTTCATCCCAGATAGTCCTTTGTCCGCGGTTCGAGACCTTCGACTTGATTGGAGGAATTAAACTAGGCTTTAGTACGAAATCCTTACGCTTTATTAGCCATCTCTTCTCGGCTTAACTCTCATTTAATCGCAAATGCAAATCGCAAGAGTTTGTTACGGCTGACGTCGAGCGTCCAAGGGATTTGGAGAAAAAGATATGAGATTAAGAAGTGGCTCGTTACAAGTAAACTCTTCAGGAGTACGGTGGTCGTATCGTCGTGTTAACTTAAACCGGTCCTTACTTCCTCTTTATCCGCGTTAGAAGGGAAAACAAAAGAGACAATTCTAGCTTATCGCTTAATCGCACTAGTCTTTTATATGAAAGAACAAAGAAAAGAGAAGAAACATGGACGTAAAATCAATAGTTTTGTTAACGGCAAAACCCCTTGTTTTCTTTCTATTACAATAACATAACCAAAACTTACTAATTACGTATCCCCTTTTACAACGAAGCTACTCACTAATAATCGCAAAAAATATATAACCGATGCGGCGTTTGATATTCATCTCTTTGTATAATTCTCATCATAATACCGATCATTTTGAAAAATAAAACGGTTGATATTCTCATATCAGCGATAGTATGTTTTCAAATATGTACGTACGTCGTAATGATATTTAAACATTGTTACAAAAATCGAAAAAATTCTTTACGATCGAAGCCGATCATCTTGCGTTAATTTATTTTCCTACCTAACGATCGTTTGTTCGTACAAAGGCAATTACGATATTCCTTACGAAATAAATAAAATTATTATTATTCGCTGCTTTATCAGATAAACGCGTATATATCGTATGTGTATGTAATGCACCGTCGATGCAGTTTAAATACCGTGAAATCCATATTTTACAGAAATTCAATTTATTACCATTCGCGGAATCACCTGTTACTAGTACTCGATTCATAATGACTCGTAAAACGTAGAGGTCATGCGATTTCATGGCATCACGCATCATCATTTAAGTACAAATATATTTAACATAAAGTGTAGAATAAATTTAAAGGGATTGAAAGGTTTGCATTGTTAAACGAATTATAGAAAAACTGATTCCGGCGAGTCGTTGACTCTTACGCGTAATTACGTATCAATTATTTTGAGAGCACAAAAAAATAAATAGAGAAAAAAAAAAGAAGAAATCCCTTTAAAACACACATACTCCTGACCGACGAACAATGCGCTACTTTACGATGTTACCACCCCTTCGAGTCTTCTCTATCCTTTTTTTCCTCTATTTCTTCTCGACTCATGAATATTACATGGTCCATACCTTCTTTATTAACTCCGTCCCGACTACATTAAATTCACTCATCTTTCCTCGAGAAAACGCATAAACAGAGTCTCGTTATATATTCAACGTATTATAATTATTATTCTTTTCCGAACGTGTTCGTCCGTGCAAAACGTCCTCGAAAATGAATGTTAAACGCTTTGAACGGCGATAGTAATCTGTGTGTTAGCATGTGTCACCTTTGATCAGTGCGAAGCACCCTTTTTCAATAACCTTTTTTAATAAATAAAAGCAATGGGGATAATACCTTTAGATCAAATTTATTAGAAAGCGAATATAATTAATTTTTCTATAATTCATTTAATTAAACCTACATACATTTACCAAAATGAAATGGATAATAATCGATGGAGCAATGGAATGGAATTTATTAAACAAGATCTTAACTTTTTATATTTATATAATCTGTTTGAAGAAAACCTATAAACGAAATGAAAGGCCGACAAAGAATAAAAAGATAATCGGAAGTTGGACATGGAAAAAATGGAAAGAATGGAGGATTCGCGCAGGCCATCGACCGCGTTGCGAGCGACACGCTTTCACAATATCACTCGGCGTACCGACACATCACCCTTAAGCCACGGAGCACCGATCGGAGGATGTCGAACAGGTCCTCCCAACGACCAGATTTGGGGGTGGTTCGAAAGCCGCAGGTGCAACGAGCGAAAAATTGAAGCTGTCCCGCAAGCGCTTAGGGACTTTATTTGAAGAGGTTTCGCGCTCTGTGTTTTTCTCATAGAGGAAAAGAGAAAGAGAAAGATAGAAAGAGGGGACCACCTTCCTCCGGAGACCACGAGTGCCCGGGAGGGTTGTCCCTGGCTGCGTAGAAAATAGGGTCCAGAAATGTTCCCAACTCAGACGAAGAGGATGAGAATGAGAGAGGACAGACCTGAGGACAATCGAATTCGCAACGTCGTCGTCCCTTGGTAGGGACCAATCCCTTATTTCGACGTACTTTCTTCCACCTCTACTATTTTCTCCATTTTTCCTTTCCTCCTTTTATTCCCCCTTCACTTTCTCTCTCTCTCTCTCTCTCTCTCTCTCTCTCTCTCTCTCTCTCTCTCTATCTATCTATCTATCTCTCTTTCTTTCCATCTCACTCATCCTCTATCGTCTATCCCTTTGTCTCTCTTTCTCTCATTCCCCTTCTTCTTTTTCTTTCTCTCTCAAGCAAACATTCACACAGTCGTTAGTAACAAGAGCATTACGTCCAATTACAAGAAGCTTTCAGCAAATCAAATTCGGTTTAGCGGAGTTTTGATCACGACCCAGAAGAGCGACTCGGATCAATTAGAACAAAGCTGAACGTTCCTCCCTGTGTCGCTTTAAATTCATTTCGCGATTCCTCCTCTCGCACCTTCCTTTCCCTTTCTCATCGAAATCGCCGAAGCGAGCTCTCGCAGTCGAGTTCCTTTCAAACGGCCTTCATTTCGATTCACGATCAAAATAGACCAAGAAAGGAAAGTGTCGGTAAATGGATCGAATGCGAGAAGATAGGTACAAGTAGGAAGGAATTATTTAGGAAGGTCAAGAACCGATCGATAAGTATTCTCGTATGATCGATTATATATGGTCAAAGGCACATGCAATTTCGAATGATGATATTGGTTATTCGAAATAGTCTACAATTTAGAAACTCTATTGCATATAGCAGATACTATTTCACTGGCAAATTATAAATTGATTATAAAATAATTTTGACAGATATAATAGAATAAATAAAAATAAAAGTAATCCCTTAGATCTTTCGTAAAAATTCGTAGATAAAACTAGAATCATAACGAATACGAGATATTCTTAGTGACGATGGTGGATATTATCAACGGTGATCTAAAGATATCTATTTGGCGTGGTCGTTGAGCAACAAACACGACATGTGGCGATCCAAGTAAATGCTTAACTATCGTGGAAAAATAAATGCGCCGTCTGCGCAAGAGTATGAGATATATAAATCGCACGTTTCAGGAGGAGAATGGCGTGAGAAGCAACCGCGCACCGGCTGCTGTTGCCGTGGCAAATTAACGCGAATGCGGCTAAGAAAAAAATCAAAACTTGTGCAAGTTTAAACCGCTAGAAGTGCCACCGAGGCTGATTCGAAAATTAGACCTCGTCGGGGCGAATGAACCATCTCGCGGTTCACAAAACTTTTCGTAAAATTTTCACCGGGAATGAGTCAATCGTGTTTCTTAAAAAATTACTTTAATGACGTAAACGAGGAACGTGAAAGACTACGAAATCAAATGTCATTAATCTTAGCCATATATTTTTCCTTATTCTCTAATAGAACAAAATATTTCTTTTTTTATTTACTTTGGATAGAAGAAATTTACAATTATTTTATTAGATTTGTTCGGGAAGATATAAATAAATGTCAACAATTTTTGTTTATTTTAATCAAGCTTGCTGCTAATTCTTATCTATCGGTCAATCTATCGTGACAAACGAGCACGTTGCAAAAAGTTGAATCGTTCTAGAACTAATCAAACTTGAATCGATTGGGAAGCTGTGCATAGGAGAGAGAGAGAGAGAGAGAGATGGAGCAAATGCTGATTCGCAATGGAATATACCTACGAGACACTCGTAGCTTAACATGTATCGAACAGCCCCTTCGAACGAGCCAGAGTTTAATGGAAATCGACTATGGTGGACTTGGAAATTTGCAAACATTCCATGGTCCTCGCGCGCACTAATTTTGCGTATCGCGCGTGTACGTGGAAACGACACGTCGCAGCGGGAGGTTCCACGTTGCTCGACCCTCCTCCGTATCCTCTTTGTCCTCATCCTTCTCATCTCACAAACTGCATAACGTCTCGGCTTCGTTCACGAACGATCGAGCAATTACAGGTCGGCCGTGATGACAGCTCTTCTCAGCTTCGAACATGTTCGTCGGAAATGCCTTGTTGTTCTTACGTTACTGCCTGCAACTACGCATTCTCTCCTCCTTCTCCGGCTCACCGGCGACACGCCAATAAACAATGAATGCATGAATATGAAAATTTCCATGAGAATTTGCGAGAGCGCTTGCACAACATCGACATTCTGTCATTTTATCTTATTTTCAGTTTTCCATGTGTTTTGAATTTTCATTTCGGTTGCTCGTGAAATTGTATTATTATACTCGTCGACATTTTCAAATGAGAAAACTCAATAAAATTCTTCCAAAAACGATTAGACTACGATTTTTTTCTAATTTTCGAAAAAAGAAAATCAAAAAAAAGTCAAAGATAAAATTCGTTTTCAAAAGAATCAGTGAAAATCGAAATTCGAGTAGTACCGTTACGCACTCAAATTTAGAAAAAAGAGAAATTGAAAGAATAAAAATGCAAGAACTAACGGTCCTCTCGGCTTTTGGTTGCCGCGAGGATGGCACATCGAAACATCAGAGCGTGGTAGTAGGCAAGCAAAACTGGTTGAGCCTTCTCTCTCTCTCTCTCTCTCTCTCTCTCTCTCTCTCGTAATAAGAGATGTAAATTACGTGCGTACACGTGTGCACCTTTTCGAGACCGTAACTGTGCGCTCATGTAGGCGCGCGCGCACGAGCGAGCGAGCGCACTCGGCCTGCCCGCGGGTCGAGAATATTTGCAAGCCAAATTTTAATACCGGAATTAATTTGACCCGAAGAGACGACCGGCGGAGTCGGAGGTAGTTAGGTATACCTCTCCGCAGACCACCTCTACTTCCACCCCCTCATCGTCCTCATTCTCCTCTTCTCCACTGAGGAATACGTTTTCCCTAGCTCTTCCTCCTATTATGTAAAAAGTCTAAGCTAATTTATCGACGTCGCGCGTCCGACTACCACCACTACCACCACTGCCACCACCACCACCACCACCACCACCACCACTACCACCATCAGTCGAAAACTTTGTTGTACTTTGGCGTTATATCGTGAATTATTATAGCAAGCCTCTCCTCCCGATTTTCTCTCTCTCTCTCTCTCTCTCTCTCTCTTTCCCTCATCCTATCTATCCATCTATCTCTCTTTCTCTTTCCCCTTTCTAGAACGGTTAAATCCACCCTGATTCTTCCACCTCTTCTATCCCCTCTCTTTTCCCACCCTCTATATCTCCTTCTCCCTTTTCCTCCACTCTCCTTCCATTCTCGTTCTCCGACCGCAGCACACCCTCTCCCTCTCCCTCCTTCCTTCTTTCACCCATCGTCTCGTCCCTCCGTCTAGCCCGACCGTTCTTTCTCTTCTCTTCTCTTCTCTTCTCTTCTCTTCTCTTCTCTTCTCTTCTCTTCTCCTCGTCCGCCGAAACCCCTCTTTCACTCCACCTCTCTTGGACTCCGCTCTCTTCTCGATACAAATGGCCAAAGTAAACTTAGCCATTACGAAGTACCTAGCACGAAAGTCACCTCTCGCCGGCGAAGCCACCATTTTGCCTACGCCGACATCACCATCGCTTACCAGAGCGATCCCCTTAGGAGTTTTAGGCTATAAAGAGAGAGAGAGAGAGAAAGAGAGAGAAAGAGAGAGAGAGAGAGAGAGAGAGAGAGGGAGTGAGAAAGAAATAGCCAACCCTATGTTCGTATACGCCTAAAGCTTTCTGCTTTTATAACAAAGAAACCATTTTTGTCATCTTCGTGATAAGCATTTTATGTCCTTGACAGAAATTTCGTCCCATCTCGTCCGATAAGCAATCAAGTTTCTTCGAAAGGAAAATGGAAAAAAAATAGATAGGACAGTTTTAGCAGTCTGGTTCATATCTGGCTCTTACACGAAACGTATGGATTACATTATCGAAATCCAAGCTTTTAATACACTCGAGGCACTTAATCGAAGCCGGTAATTAAATTTTTTAATTGTCGGTTTGGTTAAGAAAAAATAAAAGGGAAAGAAGGAGTATGGGCTCGTTCGACGATTTTAATTAAAATTATTTAGATACGGCGCAGGAAAGATAATTAATTAAGAGTAAGGATACGCCGGTAATTAAAATCCTGCAAAGATGAGCTCGATCGTACCCTCCTAGGGACGTACGTCGGACTTTCGTGCAAAAGGGTGGCAAGAGGCTAGTGAACGTAAGCGAAAGAGAATAGAATAAAGGAGAGAGAAGAACGACGAATGGAAATAAAGTAGTGTATTCAAAGAATGATGTCTCTGAAAGGGATTACTTTTCGTGATTCAGAAAATTCATAGGAATAAAGTAGTATAGTCGAAGAAAGATGTCC
Source organism: Vespa velutina (assembly GCF_912470025.1). Taxonomy (NCBI): domain Eukaryota; kingdom Metazoa; phylum Arthropoda; class Insecta; order Hymenoptera; family Vespidae; genus Vespa; species Vespa velutina. The sequence continues at coordinate 3,455,340 of NC_062192.1, forward strand.
CTTTAAAGGGACTATTTCTGTAATTCAGAAAATTCATAGGTACGTTCATTTTGGTTCGATGATTCTAACGGTCGAAACTCACTCTTGCTCGTTGCATCTCGCAGGAGCATTAATTCAATATCTAATTAACTCGATCCTCGAGTCCGAGTTCTCGTCTAGGTCTCGAGGGCGTGCTGCTTCTATTTTACGAGCTGTCGTGAAAAGCTGCAGCCTACCCAAGCAACACGCTCCATATTCTACGACTACTCTACCAACTCTCACCTCAAGGGAAAAACGAGAGAATATCGCGCATAAACTACGAGAAAAATTCAGTTAAGACAATCGTAGACTTCAACAATGCAACGTGTACTTCTACGGATTAGAAAGGAATAGAAAAAAAAAAGCAAAAGAAATATAATAGAATCAACGCGACGAATCTACACGTCTGTTTTTACTTCATTAGAATATCGAAATTAATTAAGATACAAATCAATTGCGAGATACGTTTCTCTTTAAGAGGCCATTTTTAAACGATGAAAGAATATTTTATACTCACGAAATATTTCACAGGAATCCTTTAACAGAGCTCTTCGTCTTTCTAACGTTCCTTTTTAATTCTCAAACGCGAGACGCGTCAAATGCTTCCACGCGTTAAAAAGGAAAATTTAGAAAAATTTAGAAATAAATATAAAAAGTTTTTTTCTTTTTTGTTTGATTACAAAATCCTTATTTAATATATTCCCGATAGTAATAACCAAGAAAAGGAAAATAATCGTTTCTATAGCCTTTAACCAAAAATAAAAAGACCGTGGAAAATCGCGTATGGTCTTACGTTGAAAATTAAAAAGAAAAGAATGACGTTTCCAAACAAAGAGAAATGACCTTCGGCGACAGCGTGTTTGCTTTAAAATCTATTGCGCGTAGCGTATTACATTATGATTAATGGTTCCGATGCAAAGCGAAGTTCAATAAATTATAAAAATCAATCGTAGCGATGCGAGCTACTGGCGGTCACGATTTTGTGAACATTTTTTTGCAACATATTAGATATTAATTATCGTACATTATCGATCATATTAAATTTTCATTTGGTTATCCAATATATTAGCGTCTAATCAATAGCCTCATTAGATTAACAATGAAATAGAGTTTTTATATTATGCAAAAAAGTTCTTTCTACCTCGGGAAAACAGAAGGTATAATCGTGAATACGTAAGTGACGATTAATGGGATATCTGACCTTCGAAAATATACGATACATCGTATTCCATTGATTGAAGACAAATGAATTTTGCGAAGCTAAACGATACATAATAAACGTGTACGCGCATATATGCGCCATAGGAATTTATTTTTCCGTCTAAAAAGAGAAAAACAAAGAAAGATAGAAAATAAAAAAAACTGGGCCGTCTGGAAAGCGGAGAGATAGCACGACCGATACTCTTTGATTTTCACTCTCAGCATCCTTGACCCACAGACCACGTTCGATTCCAGCGTTGGCTTCAATTTTTTCGCAGACTTCTTTTTTCCTTCGATACTCACCTTTCTCCCTTCTGCGGCACGTTGCTCTCTCCTCGTCGCTCTGTCTCCCTTTCTCTCTTTCTGTCTCTCTTTTCCTCCCTCTCACGCCGCCCACCCCCTTCAAAACCACCCCCTCTACACTCGCAGCCTCCTCTTCTTTCTAGTCCTTCCGTCCTTCTCTACCGTCGCCATTTTGTGCTCTTCATCGATCCTGCGCCCACGCACTCACCGGCTTTTCCCGCCATTTTTCTTCACCACTACCACCCCCCACCATCACCAAGAGCAGTAGCAGCGCGACCACAGTCACCACTACCACCCTCTTCGTTCCGTCAATCTTTCGTTTTCTGCTCCGAAAATCGTTCGCGTACGACGTACGATTCTCTTGCTTCTTCTCCGTTCAGCTCGAAACTTAAAACTGATGGCCCTTCCTCACGGTACTTCGGTAGTCGTCGATGCAAAAACCCGCTTTCGAGTCGATTTGCATAGAGCTCTGCAGAATCAGAGCCAGTTGGTGTTCGAAGGAGAGGAAAAAGAGGGGTTGAGTCCGAGGAAGCACCTTTTATGATGGAGCTAGAATTCATTGTTAGACCCCCAGTAAAGCTTCAGCTCGACCCCCTCCACATATTCTTGAATTGCAGACAGCTCTGCAAAATCCTGCAGAAACATACCGAACCTATTGGATTCTTTCTGAGCTAGCTAGCTTTAAGAATGGATGAATACAAATTGTCTTGTCTTTGAAACGAACGTGAACCCGTTTTCAATCCCTTCCCATAGCAACCGTAAAATCTTTATAATTTTAAATACGAAAATGATTAATAATAAATTGATTTTATTTATTTCATTATCTTATATCGTACATATAAATTATTTTTATTTTTATCTAAAAGATATTTTATTTTGTATATATTGTTCGTTTGTTGGAAAAATATTCACCTTATCACGTACCGTTTTAGAAAGTCTCTCACATTACGTTCGAGAAACTTGTCAGGTTCGTAATACCAATACCATTGGGTGACTCACAATACGATCAACTTGCACGAAGTTTCCTTTTATCAGTCGAACTTGCGTTCACAGTCAGACCTACAATTGGATCGCCCAGTTCACTACATCCAACTCTTGCAACGACCATTCTGCATGATACTTTTATCTATTTGAACGAGTTTCGAAGAAAAGACAGAATATGGGGTAGCGTTCAACGAGAGGAAATGATCGATCCGTGCGTTATTTCGAAGGGATCTAATTTCAAATCACATTCCACTAGAAGATTTCTAAAGCTTTACAACATGAACAGCGGAGAAATCAATAATCATTAACAATACGCTACAATAGATACAATAGACAAAATCATTACATATCCTATTTATAATAGACATCTATTATACTAATAATAATGAAAGCACATTTAATTATGATTACGAAAATCATAACTCGCATACTCAGCTACGCGTTGAAATTATGAAGGTGGTATAACTATAAACTCACGTACTATATTAAATCGGTATTGAAACGTGTACAACAACTTGTTTCATTCATTTCCTACGATCAACAGCCTCCATGCCGCGTTCAATAATCGTACCGTCGTTCGATGACAAATAGCAGAAGTCAGCGTCGCTTTTACAAACATAATTGAACAAAGGCTAAAAGCTGGCATCGAGGCATCGATCCATATAAATTCTCTCGAGTTCATTGAAAATACCGGGTCTGTACAATAAGTCTACAAGGAAGTCATTCAACTTATTTTACCAATCAGGATTTCGATGATATTACTTTGCTGACGAAATACAGCTCGTTTAAATTAATATAATATGTTTTGTTTGCGAGAAAACGAATACTACTGAAATATGTACCTTTTATAAAAGGATTCGGAAAATCCCTCATTATTCTAATACATCTGTTAATTCCGTAATGTATACGATATGTGTATGCAACTAATATGATACAGAGCCAGCATAATCTACGTTAACGTTCCAACTGTCCAAACTCTCACGTTTTTACAACTTCAGCTTGATAATACGGTTTCTTCGAAATTTCATCATTCAGTATTATACGGCGCACAAAGCTGTTCTTTATTTACAGACATTACTAGTCTACGAGAGATATCCCACAATTACGTATGCAAGAACCCTCAGCTTTTGTAACAGCTTTGATCAATTCTCTACGTCAAATTCTCTTTCATCTTCTCAGAAGAATCTAATCCTTTCCTTTTATAAAATCCATTATTTTCTTTAGGAGTCTTACGATCTCACGTTTACTCGTTACAAAGGGAGAGCCGTGAATTTTTATTTCGAGCTAGCTCATGTCCTAAAAAATTGTCTCGTTCTCACGATGAACGTCTTTCTAATGAATAAAGCTAAATTTCTTGATCGCCTGAGTTACCCATCGAGCATTGAAAATCGTGCAAAATTCGCTGGACCACCCAAACGCAAGACGACAAGAGGACCTCCAGCAAGAAACCGGTTATTGCAGAGTCTGCAAATCATCCCGTTGTTCCCCTGAACTATGTAGTTTCGGGTTAAGAGACACGAGACATGTTTAAATGGGGTGTCACGCGAGAAACAGGATTGGCAGGTTGTCGTGAAAGACTCAGCGGAGTCCTAGGGTTTTGACCTAAAGTTTACCACCTCTGACCTATCACAGGTATATTTTCTGTATTATTGTCCTTGCAAGACACCGACTCAACTTGCATAACTTTATTGCTCATTTTATCTTTAGAAAATTTTAAACTCAAAATAATGACGAAATTCACAACTATTTTCTCTACATTTCTCTCTCTCTCTCTCTCTCTCTCTCTCTCTCTCTCTCTCTGTCTGTCTCTCAGATGCACTTGCTAAATCAATTATTTTTATACTTTTTTGAAAAAACAAGTTGACCTGGTTATACAGTAGCTTTATTGACCAACAGGCAATCGATCTATAGCTTATAGATATCCAATGTAATCGAGATATAGGAGATAGTACGTATATATCGTTGGCATGGTAGACACATAGTCTATGCGTGATCTCTGCACGCTCATCCTAGTACTGGCATATCATAGAACGCAGAAATGCATGGAGGAACGCGGGCAACGCGCGTGCCACGACACGGCGCGAAACACATGTCGATACGGCCACATAATGGGAACATAACCGCTATGTAGGTATCACAGCGGAGTATTTAGGTGTCATGGTGTCACAGGTTAATTGCACATGATTGGTTATTGTCCGTCTGCTGAGTCCCCAACCAGTATGTGTAGTACATGTATATGTATATATATATATATATATATATATATATATATATATATATATATGTTTGTATGTCATATATATATATACATGTATATATACATATATACAATATATATATATATATGTATACATCTATATATGTATTCAGTCGCGTCATCTACTTTCGTTTTCGATCGGCACTACAGCACACTGGCCATTACGCAATCACCGTTGTCTCGTTCGCTTTTCGATCGATCCCCGCAGCTGACAGTGGAAAAAATCGAGCTAAACGACGTGAAAAAAACTGTGTCCACCGCGGTGGTATACACCCCTCCTCGAGCCATGGCACGTACTATCGCCGTAGATACATACATATACATACAACGACCCCTCCCAACGTCGAGCGAACTCTTTGACCGATTTATTGCAACGCTCCTCGTCCAGCCGACGCTCTCAATTCTTTCTATTCTTCGCTTTTTCGTCGCAATTCTTTCACGCGCACTCATCCTTCTCTCACTTCTCGCTTATACTGTGAACCACGACCTTCGGACAAAGGCACGAAGTACCACGTGGATTTGGATGTCCGCTTTTGCTCTCGTATACTAGGCCAAGGTCGTCTCTCTCTCTCTCTTTCTCTCTCTCTCTCTCTCTTTTTCTCTTCTTTCTCTCTCTCCCTCTTCTTTCTTTCTCTCTCTCTCTCTCTCTCTCTCTCTCTTTCTTTTTAGTTTTTCCTTCTTCCAGTTCTTAGAGAAAATAAATATCCTAAAATTTCTTGTAATATTTTAACGTTATAAATTTTATTAATTTTTGCGACCTTGGCTTACCTCTTCATATATATGCGCAAATGAATTATCTCAGATCTTTGGTTTCGCCACTTTCTCAAAAAAATTTCACAGATATTGAGATAAAATGAAAAAGAAATAATGGAACACATTGGGTACTTGAATCGTGAAAGTTGGGCCCATACGCTGACTGTGTTCTATATAGACTTGGCACTATAAATCTCAGCCTGTTGAATCTATCGGCACGTATATAACAGAGCGTATAGTTAAGTAACGAGACAATGAACGTGCTGGACAATGAAAGCTCATCGATGTACTTCCCTAACAGGACATTATTAGTGATGTTAACTTACACACGATTACACTTGGCAATCGATTCGACAGTAACTGTATCATATCGTGGGTCACTATCTCATCATCGTCTTATCGGTCTTTGTAATATCGCCCTAATACAGAAACACATATACTTAGAGTTATACAACCACGAGATATGTCCAATAATCGATGATAATGCGATGACGCGCGAGAGAGGTTTGACCTTGACACTGAACCAATTAACGCTCGGCGTATCCCCCCTCACTTTCTCCTACAAACCTGTGGTTCATTGTTACCGTGCGTACGTGTGCCACGTTAACGACTATATACATGCGACCGAACTATATACTGGGTGATACTTGCTATCCGGTATCCAATTCTCCGTATTACGGTTGTATAAGCCTAATAGATCCGATCGTTACCCTCGAATATCAAACGAGTCGCTTTCTATTAAAATTGAATTATAAATACGCATGCATAGGTACATCTATAAGCAAGCAGATTGAAATTTCAGAGTGAAGACTTAGTAGTACATATTATCGAACAATAACATTTTACATAATAAATTAAATCGGTTAAGATACTCTAATCCTATGTTCAGTTACGAATTAACAATGTATTTATTAATAACTTGTTAAATATTTAATGTATATAGTACGAGTCATTTAACTAGAACATAACGATACGTAAAGAGACAATATTTGTAAGTGATTCTAGTTTATACCTCGGTCTATAATCAACGAATCTAACGATGAATCAACCTTAGTGCCACCCAGTATGTGCGTGACCATGAACGCACATTCTCCGGAACATTGCGGAACACTATCGCTGTCAATGACCGATATTACGCACGGCCGTGCGCTACTACGAATCCCTATGGTAACACAGCATAACCCATTTCGAAGCTCATGCACCTGTGAAATTGGCAATAAGCTCAACATTCATGCTTTACGTTCACCTAACGGATAATCTCAATTGACTCCTCGTCTGGTCTAAAATCTAACGAGTACAAGATTACCAAGTTCAATTTAACAAGTGAAATCAAAAATCATTTAAAGCTGATCAATTTATTTATTCGATCAAGTATTCATTGATTTAGATTTAACAAGATGAATCGCGTGAGATTGACGAATTAAGATAAAAGAATCGTTCGTAGTTTGTTTGTTGATCGGAAAACTCCAAACACGAGGATCCGAGTAACACATGTATACTACTTTTTTAAAAAGAAGAAGATAAATGAAAGAGATAGATGGATAGAGAAAGAGAGAGAGAGAGAGAGAGAGAGAGAGAGAAACGGACAGACGGAGAGAAAGCAAAACAAAGATAGAAAGAGATGGTGCCTGTCGATGGTTACTGTAGAGAAAAAAAGAACCAACAGAGGGTAAAACGAAGAAGAGGGGATACTTTTTCGCGCATGCTGCATTGTTTCTCTGTCCTGTCGAAGAAGAACAAAGAGGGCTAAGCAAAGAGTAGATATAAGAGAATAGACAAGGTGAGAGGGAAAAGAGAAATATAGAAAGAAGGGACTATATCAGTTATTGGAAACCTGTATTTTTGTAGGGCACAACTCATACCAACGTTTAAGTTCAGGTCCCAGGATGAACACTGAGTGTATCACAGCAACCAATCGGGTCACCCCGATCGTCTCCATCGAAAACGAACGAAACTCGACGGTGGTTATGCTCGTCGGAATGGTTTCAATCTCTCGACCGATGAAACCAGCCGAGAATCGCTCAGGGCGATTCCAATCTAACGTACAATGCCGACGTATTAAAGGTTCTATTTGCGGCCACCTCCTACTGATATATATCCTCTGTGTCTCCGGAATTACGATGCGTCCTCTTCCGAATACCGATTTTCCCATCGTACCCTGATCCTTTTGTCTTTTCAACATTGCAGCTACCGAGCTTACATAACAAAGATATCCCATATCGCTTATATATTTGACGAAGACTATTAGGATGGAGGTCACCACTAACAGGTTTTAAAACTTTTGTAAATCTCCATTATCCGAAATTAACAATAGATTTGATATCGTAATAATAATATTTATCAGCATTTCGATCGATATCTCCAATTTTTTATCACCCAAATTCGGAAATCCTAACGATAGTTTACTTATACACGGATAAACATCATTATAAATGTCTATTAAAATGTAGGCTTAAGTCTACGGTCTTTCTCTTTTTTCTTACTCGGTAATGAGATATAGATTGTGAGTCAATTGGCAAAGAGAAAAAGAGAAAAAGAGAAAGATGAAAGATCGATGAGTATGGGAAATGCGAAAATTATCATTTCTTTTCTCGACTTGCTAATTATCTATTTATTCCATCGTTCGCTTGTTCAACATTGCCCATGTAATATTCAGCTGTTCATCGAAAAGCAGTGCTTAGATGTGAACCTGGTAAAGGTGGCGAATAGTCCAATGACGAAATTGACTTCAAAGTTAATGAATGCCGCATAAAGAGAGAAAAACTCTGACGTCTGACGTTGAACTCTTTTACATTTAAACGATACTCTTTTTACACTCCATTTCTCGCATTTGCCAAGCGTTTATACGTATCAAGCCACAAGACCAAAGTCACGACGATATATACATATTGGATCTTAATTTAGTAACAAATATAAATCAAAGTAATTGGCTGATCGTTAACGTTAATTAACCTGTTAACTTTCGTAGGTCTATTTTTAAAATGTGTATCCATGTAGTAAAAATAAAAAAAATGACGAATATATACGTCAAACACAGAATATATTGAACTTTTATAGAATTGAAAGAAAATTAGAATTGAAAGAAATGGCAATTGATCTTTCTCAAAAATTCATTTACATTATTGACAAAACTTAAGCTGTTAATTGTGTTTTATTTTTTATGAAAAAAATGACAATTTTTATATCTAATAGCGAGTATAATAATGAAAGTAACCAAGCACAGGGCAGAACAAGGCAAGACAGTTCTTTCTAACAGAATACATTATAGAAATTAGTAGAGGTCAGAATAAAACCTTTTACAACAATGACTGTTAACTGTCTAATTTTCTTTCCACTTCGTTGTCTCAAAACATTATAAAACGTCTTAAATTTACGAATATTTTTTCAGTTTATAATAAAATTATAATTTAAACAGCAAAAGGTAATTCCTTTTTTCGCATGACGAGTATACCCGTCAAACATAGTTAACAGTTTAATACCAATGCCACACCATGATTCTTTAACTAGCTAGCTAATATTTATTTATTTTATTTGAAAAGTTTATAATGTCTTTATTGATAGACGTTTGTAAATGATTCAGAGTCTTAATTTAAAAATTATAATGAATTCTTTTCCTGTATATCTATTTAAGAAATAATTTTTGTAAAAGAAAAAGAGAAAAAAAAGAGAGCGAGAGAGAGAGAGAGAAAGAGAGAAAGAGAGAAAAAGAGAGAGAAAGCGTCTCTCATCAAAGAGAAACGACATTTCGTGCAACGGATAATCGTATCAGATCAGGATAACGCGTGCAATCGAAAGCTCAAACGTTCTTATGGCTCGGTGGAGACAAATCTTCGCGTTGGTGATGTCACGAGAAATCTCGACACTTTAAAGGTTTGTACACAGCCACGTAGGAGTCGGTGGTACGCGTTCTCCGGCGTGACGATCGTACTACTCACCCTTTTCCACCCTCTAACGCCACCTCCTGAAGGGCTAACTGCGTTGCATCGTCGACCGAACGAACGACGCGCTGCTCAAAGAGGTCCAATTTTGCATGGCGTTAATCGCGTTACCTTGCACGGCGCTACCCGGTTTCCGATCGAAAACTCAAACGCCATCTCCTCCTCCACCAGCAACTCCTCCTCTCACCTCCCGACGCCACTCGTTACGTACATACACCTTCGTGAACCACGTCAAACTTTCTCGAGTGAAATGCTTTCAATATGATTTCGCTTTTCAATTTGCATCGACCACCTAGCCGCACCGTACGGTAATTGTTCGAATCAATTGCCACGACAACCGGTAGATGATAAACTTTCTTCTCGCTCTTAAATCAGAAATGGTTACAATTTGATTTCAAAGAAAAAAAAAAAAAAGAAAAGAAAAGAAAAGAAAAGAAAAAGCAACGTGAATAAACTGCTTTTCATCATCCATATAACGGAATATTTGATCACTTTAATCGATACTTACTAATATAAATGTTGATGTAAACGATTCCACGCTTATGTTCTTCTTCTAATAATGAAATAAATCGATAGAAACACGGATGGTTTCCCTAAGCCAGATTAAGGAGAACATTTCATAGGATTGATGGAGGTTTTTTTTTTTTTTCTTTCTTTTCAAGCGTATAATAACCACGTGATACGTTCCGAAAGTATTATAACGCGATAGATAATAGCTAATTAGCATCTCCAACTGTGATTTGGAGAAACGAGATAATTAGACGCTGTCGTTCATATAGTCGTACCATGTATATAGAATATTCGTTAATTTATATAGACGGGGAATAAGTATTGAAATCAGATGAATATATCGCATTATTAAACCGATATCTGATAATAATCGCGGGGGAGGGAATACTAAATTCGTGATTTCATTAAATCGCCAGGTAATTAGGTATGTCTCGATGTAAATCAAAGCGATCGATACGGCACCGATCGCTAACCAAAAAGTGATAATAAGATACCTTAAATCGCCTATAAAAATTATATCAATGGGTAATAAATTTTTTAATCTTATTAGCGTTTAACAATTATATTAAAATTTCTTTTTACTCAATCGTAATTGTGAATGTACACATGTACAAGTTCATTTGTATCAATTACATATGATATTATTATTCAATACACTTACACCCTCATTCGTATCAAATAAATACATATAATATTTTCTGTTAAAAAAAAAAGTTATAAATATTCTCAGCATATACTTGGGAAAAATTTTTATTCTTCTTAAGTCATCGGTTCTCGTACGAAGTTACGTCTTACTAATAAAAACGGATCGAGCTTTACGTGGTTAAGCTCATTGGAAAAGTGTGTCGCGGTAAATGGTACTCGATAAATTTACGATGAATTTGCTGATAAAAATGAAAAAAAAAAGGAGAAATGAAGGACGAAAAGAGGAAAAGAGCGAGAGAGAGAGAGAGAGAGAGAGACCGTAAATCCGAGCGTCGTGAAACGAGCTAGCAGAGTTCGCCGAACGATCGACGACCATTCAAAAGCCGCCGTCTGAAAAGTTTTTCCACGACCGGTTCCAGTAAACACCGCCACGGTTTTTCTTCAACTTTCCACTCCGTTCCGTTCACCCTTCCTCCCTTAAACCCCCTCTTCTATCAACCGACGACCGATCGTTTCCTTTTTTTTTTTTTTCATACTCTCTGTCTGTTCCTCTCTCTTTCTCCGGCTGAGCTGGCACACATCACGAACGAGCATCGGGCAATTCCGCGGAATTTATACGACCGTTACTAGCGCGACGCGCCGCTTTCCACCATTTTCAGTTTCGTGCCGTTAAAAGTCTCGACGAAGCTAGAACGTCGGAGTAACTTGTTTGACTCGTTGTAAAACAAGGAAATAATAAAAGGATACCGGCATAGTTGCTTTTCTGCCTTTTGAAAGAGAAAGAGGAAGAGTGATAAAATTACGACGGCGAGGTTGTTCTTCTTTCCGCCATTTTTGTCAGCTCGAGGAAAAGGTAATTACTTTAGGAGATACAATGCTCATTTGGTTGTGAGAAATATTATATAATTCTTAAGATTTTTTCTTTTCTTTTCTTTTCTTTTCTTTTCTTTTCTTTTTTTTTCAAATTAATACCGTTAAAAATCTAATCTAGATTATTATCCATTGTTATACTGTTTAGTTATAGGGATTAAAAAGCTCAAGAAATTACAATATTTTTGCATAAAATTAATAAATGAATAATAAAGCTAAAAACTTGATCGTAGGAATAAAATAGGATGCATAATAAATAAGACGAAGAAAATAGAAAAGGGTCTTGCTGACTTGGCCAGATGTTTCTTCACAAGAGAAACGTGTTATACCGTCCACTCGAAACGTTCTCATGCCTAGCTGGCGTCTCGAACAGCATTATCCAATTGTTGGCATAATGGTTCAAGTTACAATTTCGGTGAAATCGATCGAAATTCCACGAGCGTATCGTGTAAAACCGAAAATCCCGCATCAAACGCATTCGCCTTGGGTATCTTCGTTCTATATAAATGCCAGAACTCTCCTCGTATCTGGCATATCGTTAAATATTCGTATGCATGAGCTTTTGTTTTTCGAAGGAACAAAAATAAAAACAGGATATGGAATATATATGGGTTTTACAGAGGGAAGAAATTTCATTCGCAGTGATTTCATTCTATTTCATAAAATTACCTAGTTACACAATGATTTGATTCTCGTATGATTTTGTGCAATTATTTATCCGAAATATGTTAAATACTTACTTTAATTAATTATATTAAGGTCAAATAGAATAATAATTAATGACTATTTTTCTCTCTTGCAAAAATTTGAAATATTCTTTGGCATAGAAAAAGTATTTAAAAAAAAAAAAAGTACATATCTATAAAAAAATATAACACTTATAGATATTATCTAGATATATATATATATATATATTTTAATGTATAAGATAAAAAATGATCATTATTGGCACTAGGCTCATTACGATAACTACCTTAATTTCTTCTCATTAACGTTTTTATCCCTTAATTGCCATCGATCAACGTGTCGTTTACTAGTACATGGATAGAAATGTGATATTCGCCAGTCTGTCTCTCGATGATAAAACCATCCATTCGCATTAACGATTAATAACGTAATTCGTCAATCTACCAAAACTGAGCCTTGATTACGTATTACTTATAAAGAAAATCATTGAGCAGAAAGCATGGTGACCATACGCTCGTTGAATGTTCTTTTAAAATTCCAATATTAAAACGAAAGGAAGAAAGGTCAGCAACGAACTTTTCGCCTCCGGCTCACCTACTGCGATTTCATACACTCATGTCAGAAGATATTACATTTTATTAATATTTGCTTTACATGCACGAAAAATATTTCGAAATCTATATAGCATCCCTTTGCTCCTACTCCCACTATCTCTTCACTCAGTAGGGATTATACGAATACGATGAGTCATAAAACTCTTTTTTTACAAATACAAGAAAATGTTCTTTACCTTTTTCGTAACATTCCTTTTACAGTTTCTCTTCAAAATTCATGGTCAAAGAACTATTATCAATGCTATATCAGTGATATTGACTGGTTCGCATTGAAAAAAAAAAAAAAGAATATTAAAAAAAAATATAATATGTAAAAAAGAAAAAACAAAATGAATCTCTGATTTGTGACTAGCTGGATTCTAAAAATAATCCATGCATATATAAGTTTCGCCTAGTTATATGTGATCGTGTATGTGAGCAGCACACATATCATGTAGTAGTTCGTTTCATAGGTAGATGTGCTCCAGCATATCCCCCACGAAGAGGAGACGAACTCGTTCCAGCCACTGTTCGCGATTGGCCGGCCCACAGGAGAATATTCTCACGGTCCCACGAAACTTGGGACTCACATGACACAGTTCTCAGTCCAAAACATTCGTCGATCTCGATGGATCGTACGCTCTCCTCTTTCTGTCTATTAAAAATATTCTATTAAGTTATTAACCAACCAATTATTATTTTCGCGATCGTTCAATATTCTTTCGTTAAAGTGATAGATCAGTGTCACGACAGTGCTATTTCAATATTTTTCTTTTAATAGTTTTGTGTAGAAAAATTTTCCATAAAGAAAGCAAATGTGGATGTCAGGATAACAAAATACTTTTGCAAACCAAATTGCAATAACTTCGTAAGATTCGAATCAATTATAATTCGATTCCATTAAAAGAAATTTTATTATATATATTTTTCTTCTCCTTTTTATCTGAATTTCAACATTCGAATCGATTCGGAGAACAAATTATACTTCTAAATTATAAAAATAACGCCAATGACGTCGACCGTTCGATAATCGGTACGTGATAAAAATTCTGAAATTTTTTTTTTCTTTTTTTTTTTTTTTTTTTTTTTTTTTTTATAAAAGTTCAAGAGTCATCGGCATTTGACAGGACTTTTATAGAGATGTCGATATCCTGTCTTTTCTCGAGAAAATAATGACTTTAACATGGACTTTATCATCACGTATATAACTCTCGGTGTTTTTGAAAAATTCAACAGGTCCCGTTCAGGCTTCGTATATCTATTTTGTACCGATATCATTTTATCAGATCGTTAAAAGGTTGAACAACTTACAGATAACATCATCCTTTTACCATTCACTGCATTCTCCTAACAATCAGTTTTTTCTGCTTCTATTTCACTTTCTTACAATAGAAAAAAAAAAAAAAAAGAAAAAAAAAAGAAATTATTATTTCAACTTTTGCTGTATTTATAATATTAAAATTAATCGATCGATCGATACCATACAATATATTTATCAAAATATTTCCGACAGTATTGCCCGACGTACGCACATAGAAATATCATATGTGTATACTGTTGTTGTTTATTTCGATTAATCTGAATTTCCATCGGTACAATACGGCCCAATTAATATCACCCAGAGCGTATAAAAATCCGCCGTTCACGCGGCACCGGCGAAGTGTAGTCCGCGTTTTCGTTTTCCCATCGATAACCGAAAGTGCGATTCCCTTTCACTTTCTGATCGCGGATAAAGTGAAGAAGAGCTCTCTGCTATCTACTAGCCCGAAGGTTATACCCGCGCTTTTTTTCGATTATGGATTTCCTCTTGATTCCTCTCGATTTCCTTTTTATATCCAGCCTGTTTCAAACGCGATACAAACTATGAAGATAAATTCTTCTCGGATATAAATGTTTGTCTTATGATACCTCAAATCATATTCTCTTTTTCTTTCATTATCACAAAAAAAAAAAAACAAAAAAAAACAAAATAGAACAATTTGAATGAGGTCGGAAAATATGGACTCTTCTACTTTTTTTTTTCTTTTTCCTTTTTTCTCTTCACTGAACTTGATGCCAAATCTACAAACATGAAATATTTAATAGTATCATATTAATTTATGGATAATTTATGGCGATAAAAATTGACAAAATTTTACATAATCAATTGTACGACGACAACGTTTTGATAAGTAATTGGATTCAACAAAATCTATTTGGAAAAATGATCTTCCTACAACTCTTCATTTTAATTTGCCTCTCGACGTCTTCCATTTTACATGGGAAAAAAATGGAGGCGAATCAATACGCGAGAAGAAAGCTGAACTTGCGCTTGCCGTCGGTTGAAATCACCGTATTTTTATGGCGGCCTCACGAGACTCGTCCATTTTCTCCGCGTATCCTAACTCAAATACTTTAATAATTTCTTTAAAACCCTTAAGAATTATAGAATGTTTCTTCGAGAAATACACAAGCATAAGATTTATTTGTTAGAATCGGTTTATTACCATAAAAAAATTAAAAGAAAATAAAAAAAAAAAAAACGATAAGAAGAGAAACGCTCACTTCGTTTTGACCGCAAAAAGCAAGTTAATTTTCTAAAATAAATGATATATTTAATTCGAATTGACAATAAGTAATATTCCTATTTGAAAAATAAAAAGTTAGCAATCTGAATTGTGAAATATAAAGAGACTGTAGAATAATGCGAAAATAATTTTCTTTTAAGCTTCACTTCGGAAAGAGTATTTTTTGATTGACAGGAATATTTTCCACGATAAAAATTTTATAGAAATATGTTCTCTTTTATTTTCGCGTACCTATCTACCGTCGGATACGCAATTTGCGTTGGACCATATTCTGGACTAGTTTATTATAAATTTTTTTGTTTATATATTTCGAAAAACTTATAAAGAATGAATTGGACAGATCGAACGCACTTGTTTTGATTAAAAACTAAAGTTTATTTAAACAACCCCGTTCCTTCATAAGTTCAAATGTCCCTAGTTTCAAGTCATCATTCAATGTAGGAAAAAAAAAATAATCTTTTGGATTTTTCAATGGCATCATCTCGTTCTGTCCAAGAAAATAAGTCAATTAACGAAACTAATGTTAATGCGGAATACCGTAATCCTAGTATCTCCCCGGCGGCACTGAAAAATATTCTGTCACAGCCGTCGGCTAAAGTTTCTCAGAATTTGTTTCTCAAACATTCTAAAATATTTATAACGAACTTATGAATGTTCCGCAGTTTATGTATTCTCATTAAATGTTACTCGTTAACGTGATAGTTACACGTTTCTAAAACTTACTTATTCATTGACGTTTGCTAAACAGAATAAAATATCAAAATGGTAGAATTCCTTGTCGCTTGTGAAAAATTAACTCTTCTTTTTTTTTTTCTATCAAATTTAAACAATGTTTGTAAACAAGTATATTTACCCGAATTCGACTACGATCGGGCTATAATAAAAGTACGATTATTCATCAATAGAATATCGATTAAAACTATCGAATGATCGCGAATGTCGAGTTAGACTGTTTAATTCGAATTGAAATTTATATTATTCATCACCAACTGAGTTTATTTAACGCAATAAAAAAAAATATTACTCGCCATTGTAACGGTAGCAAATATGTATAATCTACGAGAAACTATCAGTGGATGTTTCTTGAAAAATATTATTCAATGGTTCGATCCGTGTTTATGAAATTGTATATTGTAAAGACATGCAACGCGTGGATTTTATTTTTAAAGCGCATACGTGTAAAATATATCGAAGACAAACCATAAATATGTATGCGCGAGTGAAAGTTTAGGTAAAAGCTATTGAATTTTTTTTTTATTTTTTATTTTCTTTTTACTTTTTTCTTTTTTTTTTTTTTTTTTTAATTTGTTTATATTTTTGTCTAAAAAAAAAGCCATCGTTTTCTATATAACGTGGCGTGAGATATTGATTAAATCAGATTTCATAGTCGCTAACACCAAACAAAATCTAACGAACTTGTTAATAAAAATATTGACAATATTATAATAAACCTTTGCACATGATACTTAAGTTCATTAAACGACTTATGTTAATTATTTCATAACCTATTAAAAGTAAGCGAATTTATTAAGTCATATAATCCTTTTTAACAATTTTTTTCAAGTTTCTCTTCGACCAATATCGTCTTTCTAATGTAACAATAAAAAATAGTTGAAGCTTCATTATCGCACATTCGTTCACATTAGCCTTGAAAGTTCATGGAGAACACGCTCCAATAATTACGCAAGTTGATACAATTTTATCAATTCTTACTTATTAACCACACATCGTGACCTATGACTCGCTATTACATTTCATTCATTTTTTATTTTATCCATAATAACGATTATTCCTTCCTCCAATTTTTTTACCATTTAATAACCCTTGATGTTAGCGTAAATGATATACACACATATATCTACAATCATATACGTACGTAGCTACTTAGGTGCACACACAGTACGTATGTACATATATATATATATATATATATATATATATATATATATATATATATGTTTCACGCCGTTTGAAAACTTTTGAACACAAGTTTTATTCAAGTCAACTATTGAGAAATCGGATCGAATTTGTGAAAAAATTCGTTCCACATGAAAGGCAAGTGAGGCCAGATACCATAATTGTTAAGGATTATGACTGATTTCATCGATCTCCTCCACACGAGTTAGATGGGTCACTTTTCCATCCCTTTGTTCTTCTCTCGTTCACTTTTTTCTCCATTTTCATCGAACTCTTGAACGTTATCGTTGTCTTATAAAATATTCCTCCTTTGATATTATAGTTACGTTCAAATATTATGCATTAAAATATATTCGTTCTTTAATCATCTGATTAAAATGTGCGACTAATTAATATACATTAATTTGACGACTTGAACGAATTAATCGAAATTCGATATTATTATACATTCGATACACCATAAATTGTATCGTAATTACCTCTTTATTCTTTTTCTTTTTCGAGAACGCAAGTTCATTTGTTTAATTCTAACGATATTTGTTATTCGAAGTGCAAATTGTAAATTAAAATAAATAACCAGAGATATATAATTGAACGTAGTTATATATAGATAGATATGCGTATCGGTGTTGATCCGTTGGTAGAGAGTGAAAGGGAAATGGCAAATCGATCAAGGCGAAAGGTAACCCAAGCTGGCCGCAATTTCTCATACATCGTTTGTGAATGTATGTTTGTCCTATGTGTCACATAAATTAAGCTTTTTATAGATGGCAAATCAGACATTTCATCGTAAAAGACTCAGCTATTTCTCTTCTTTTGTAATGAACTTCGTAATTAATTGCACACTATTCCAATCTAACAGGATCGCTCGATATTCTGTCGTTCGGTGTTTCGTTGTCAATCAAAAATTCCTTTTGAATGGATAAAATAGAATCCAACATCGTTCTGTTACTTCTGATGAAATGTGGCAATGATCTTTTCCGCTTTATATAGATGCATATGTATGTACATATGAATGAATGTACGTATATCCTGTGCATGTACACAAATTATAACCTTCATGGAAAAGTTAATGAACATATTAGCAATAAAGTACCTCCTACATTAAGCTGCACTGAATTATTATCGAATGACCGCTAATATTTCTTCTTTTTCGAATAATCGATTACCGGCTCAATATGGGCAAGCACGATATACAGGAATTTAAACGATTTTCACCGTTTATTTTCGATAAACCTATACCGTATAACCTTCGACATTAACGCTTACGTTTTATCGATATACCCATTGCGATCATAATCCTAACTAATCGTCGACTATCCTACGATTTATTTAAAAGACTTCAAAGACGAGTGTGTGGTCATTCTTTTTCCTTGTCGTTTACTTTCTATCACGACAAAACGCCATTTGATAATCTAAAACCCATGTTAAATATCAGATGTAATACTTAATGATGTAATATTAATGAATCAATAGATCTATTAAAAAGAAATTCTTATAAATCTGAAATATTAGAAATAGATCTTGAGAAAATGAACTTGCACAAATTTACAAAAAAAAAAAAAAAGAAAAAAAAAAAGAAAAAAACTACAACGACAACAAATTTACAAAAAAAGAAAAAATTAAAAAAAAAATAGAAATAGAACGAAAACATTACTAGGTAAATAAAACTTTAAAACGCAAGCGTACGACTCACACGATCGCATACAAATGCAACACAGTCGACCTATCGGCAATAACGCGTCGATAAAGGGAGAATACTGTGGCCTATACACAGTAGCACGCGTAATTCCGTAACAGTACCTGCGATTCTGATCCGGAGCGTACGATACACGACGTATACACAAACACGCGTATATATACACACACGAACGCATAAATGCAAACAAAGACATATAGATATATATGTGTTTGTGTGTGTGTGTATGTGCATGTGTCCGTGTGTCAAGCGGAGTCACGCGAATACAAATGTTCTCGATCGCCTTCGGAAAAAAACGAGCTCGTCCACTTTTTCTCGACGATTTTGTTTTTGTCCTTTTTTGATCTATGTAATCGATCTATCTCGACGAAATTTACTGAAAGGCCGATCTACGAACGTCGGATATGAAAGAGTGCGTACCATATGGGCCTCATTTAATCGATGTAGGTACACAAATTGATAATAGTTTAACATACAGTGCGGTAATAAAAGTTGAATGAAAAATAAAAATATTGAAAAAAAAAAGAACGAAAAAGTGAAAGGAAGTAAAAATCGGAAAAGCTATCGCGCATAATTGCTAAGAATAATTTTGACTGTTTCGTACATTCCTTATGGATCTCTATAAATCCTTGCTTATAATCGATAATCATTTGCTTTGATTAATTGAATTTAACTGATAAAACATGTATACTATTGATAATTGATCTTACCTTCTAACTAATATCGTACTTCTCGTTATTATCCTTGAAATTAACGACATCCATTGACATCCTTATTACACGTGATGTCCTCTAATACACTACATCGTCGTATTTCAATGTTTCTAATGTTGAAATAGTAACGATAAGGGTGATAAAATTTCGTTCAAGTTTTCACCAAAATGTTACATGGATACGTGACCAAATCGCAACACGTTCGATCATCTCCAAGTCTTCGAAGCAACTGTGCTACCAGTTCGAACGTGTACACCAAAATAACAAACAAGACGGACAAACGATCGAACGACAATTCAGCGCTCGTGCTAGCCGCGCAACGATATGGAATATAGAACGATTCATTTCTGAAAGTGAATTTTGATAAAAACAAAGAAAAAAGAAAAAGGGAATAGTTGGGTTGATATGGATTGATCTCGAAGCGATAATCGCATTTATTTATTTATCGAAAACAAATCCAAAAGTTTATCGGTATTTTTCATTGCTCGATCGTTTCGGTAATAATTCATTTATAAAAGCGAAAAAAGAAAAAAAAAGAAGAAGAAAAAAAAAAGGAAAAAAAAAAAAACGAAAAAAAGAAATGCTTGCTTTGATTCGAATTGGTAGATACTCGGAACGTAATCGTGAACGTGATCGATCGCATTTAGACGACTCAATGAAAGATTTCCGGAATACAGGATTGGATCGTTAGGTCGTTCGATCGGTCGCTTCTCTCGGTCTGTTCATCGCACCGAGCTAATCCGATCGATCGGCATCGTGCCGGCACACGGAGAGAGAAAGAGAAAGAGAGAGAGAGAGAGGGAGAGAGAGGGAGAGAGAGAGAGAGAAAGCTCTGCAAACGTCAAGCGTGAGCGGCACCACGACGAAGTAACGAGTCATATAGTGAGCTAGCCACGACGTTACCTGAATCCATCGGGCTTCGAGGTGAGCTAATCGAGAACGGAACGGTCATATCGATGCAAGCTTGAAAGGGTTTCATTCATTCTTTTGAAAACAAAAAAAGAAAAAGAAAAAAACAAAAAGAACAAAAAAGGATGCAAAGTGTGCCAAGAAAAAAATATTTAAGAAATATGAGGTTCATATAGTAATTAAATTTGATTATGATCAAACAGAAATAACAAAGACGAAGAAATCGAGAGAACCGTAAGAAAAGAAAATAGAATCTAACATACGGAAAAAAATACGGAGGGTTGTAAAAGCGTAAAATGGTTTGATGGACGTTGTACCGAAGGGGCTTAAAATTAATTAAAAATTAACCGAAAGGAAAGTTCGCCGACAAAGGGACCACTTTCCTACGGTACAACGTAATCGCCATGATCATCGTAGTAGGTGACATTCTCAACGATATCATTTCATTGTCGTCGTAGGACGATACGTTCAAATCTCATGGTCGAACTGCTTACGACGACGACGACGACGACGACGACGACGACGAAGATGATGACGATATACAATCGGCATAATATTTCAAAGTGCCTAACCATAACGGGCGGGACAATGGAGGCCAGAGCAGCCATCTTTTGCAATGAGGCTCGCATCAACGACGTAGGCCGGAGCTTTGCCCTATCAGCGAAGCCGTACAACGTGGAGAAACACGAGGAAAAGAGGGTTGCCGAGGGTTGGCCTGAGGTTGAGGGATCGTTTAGCATTCGTCGTCGTTTTCGTTTCTAGGGGGGAGTTGGTTTCTATCTATCTCTCTCTCTCTCTCTCTCTCTCTCTCTCTCTCTCTCTCTCTCTCTCAATTCCTGTGTCTCTTTTCCCTTTTTCCTCTCCATCTTTCACCCACCTTCTCTCTTTCCCTTTTTCTCTCGCGCGCTTTCCCCGAAAAAGCATCTCCGCAAACAAAGGGCCAGAGAACGCGCAGCCCTGGACAAGAGAAAGCGTCCGATCGCACGATTATAACGGGAGGGATAATGCTTATTATGCGGCACTGCGTCCTGGAGTCCAGCGTTCGAGCCCCTCCCAGGGTTTGAGAGACCTCCGGAGAACAACGAAATATCCTGGACGAGTCGTATTCCTCGAAGGATTACCCATCCTCAACGATGGCTTCCACGATATTCCCTCCAGCAAACACACAAACTCACTCTATCTTTCTCTGTCTCTCTCTCTCTCTCTCTCTCTCTCTCTCTCTCTCTCTCTCTTTCTCTCTCTCTTTCACGTTATACCCAGCCCGCTTTTTCGAGGCAGCCATCCGTTCGTCGTTTTCGAATTAACCTAAGCGTAGCCGCGCTTCGGGATCAGCGCGTGTGATTGGAAAATCCCGCGTGGTTAGGAGCACGGTGATCGGGGAACAATGGGAGGGCTCGATTCAATGCATCGCGCGTGAAACATGGGTCAGTAGGACCGTTCCATCGATATACCAAATATTTTTCGATTTCTCTCCCCTTTACTCTCTCTCTCTCTCTCTATCTCTCTCTCTCTCTCTCTCTCTCTCTCTCTCTCTCTCTCTCTCTCTCTCTCTCTTCTTGGTATCTGGATAACCAGTTGAAATATCAATTGATCGTACTTTATTTCTTTAAAACTACTTCCGATTTTTCCGATTGAACTTTTATACAAAACAAACTAAATAATTAAAGAATCTTTCATCGTAAAAATTATTTTTAACTAACATGTAAAATTTGTAATTATCACATATATTCGAGTCAATAGGAAATCGGTGCAATTTAAGATTTAAGTCACATTTTAAAACGATGGACAGCTTCGATGAAATTCATATCATGTGAGGAAGAGATAGACCAGGAAGTTGTTGCTGATATCGAATTCTTGTGGACCACATTGGAACTTGGAAGCGATAGCTTGTCCATCCACAATACAACGTCCAATCTAATAATCTTGATTTCTATCGATTTCTCTCTCGTTGGATCGGCTAACCGTAACGCTCTCGAAACTGCCAGCTTTCCTATCTTTTGTTATTTATCGATCCTTTAACGTATCGCTTTTTCGATTGATCAATTTTACAGGAGAATGCGAAATAACGAGATGTGTTAAATCAGCGAGATTAAAAAGACTTATAAGTTTGCATAAAATTATTTTTATAACTAACAGGACGTATTCAGGCAGAACGTTTATCATACATTTTCAGTTTCAATCGCGAGAAGAGGGGGTTCTCAAAAAAAAAAAAAAAAAAAAAAAAAAAGGAAGAAAAAAAAAGAGGAAAAAAAAAGATAAAAGGATGTGAGTAAAAAATTATCTTTTAAAAATAAAAAATAATTAACAACGATAAACTATCGAAAAGAATAAAAATCTTGTCGAGATTTTTCATTGTTATGTGATCATTCTTTAAAGATCGTAAACTACATGAAGAACCATGTTCATGTAACTGATGATTCTACACACGATCGCGATGCTACCGACAAACCGGATTAATCTGTGTCGTTACGCGTGCAACAACATTAGTGCTTCTATTCGAAGTATCGTAAGCCGATAAATAGCAAGTAAAATAATTTATATGCCGAATTTCTACCATAGTCCGATCAATTGGAATACTACGACATCGTATACATAATTTCACGCTTTGGTAAAATTTATTCATTAATCGCATTCGTCTTATATTTTGCACTTACATACGTTACATTTAATTACATAAGTCTAATTATTTCACTTTTGTAACGTAAATACATAATACCTATTTATAATATATATTCACAATTAACTTATTGCACTAATCTATTCATTCTTCTAGACGATTATATTTTATACTTACGATTTTTCTTTTTCTTTTCCATTTAAAGCTATCGGAATAATGAATCAAACCGAGCGTACACAGGTGTATATCACGGTATTTGTGTATTGACTTTGGTCGATCGAAGAACCGTGGTTACAGAAAATGGATTCGTTCGCTCCATTACCCGAGCGATTATATCAATATAACAGTCGATCGATGAACTGTGGAGGATGAATTTAATGTGCTGCGATTAGAGGTAGATCTCTTTTCCAATCTTTTATCCATTCACATACTATATTCGTCTTTTCCTTTTTCCTTTCTTTATTCGTAAAGTACGGAAAATTTAATCGCATCGGTATCTTTAAAATAGATTTAAAAATTTGTTTCTTGATTTTTTTTTTAAAGAGAATCTTTAAAACTGTACCATTCTCTCTATTCTTTTTTTACTTTCATTGCAAAAATAAAAATATATATATATATATATAACAATTCCGAAATTTCAAGGTACATAATCATAAAAACTTCAATTTGTTAGGGATAATTAAAAGAATATATTTTTTTATTATTTTACGGATCTTTTACTATTTTAACGTAAGGTAACTTTATTTTATTTCGAAAGTAACAATGAAAAATTGATATTTAAAAAAAAATACATTTTTTCAACTGCTTATAATTATTATACTCACATATTTGTTATTAATTAAGAAAAACTTTAGATTCTTGACAAAGATTTTCGCAAATTTTGTGCTTCGAAACGACGAAACAAAATGTCATTCCCAATGGCGTCTATCCGACGGTCAGCATTCATTCACCGACATTATATCTTTCTCGGATAAAAGCATAAAAAAACATAAAAAATTTACTTCAAAATATTCATTTTAAATCATATATATATATAGTAATACATAATTAATTGATGTTTAATAAATAATAAAATGATCAATGTTATGGTTGAAGCGATAGTTGAAACGGTGAATGAACTTTTAAGATCAATGAAACTATGAAAAAATAACATTTTAAGTATAAAATTGTACAATATGCAAAAATATTTTTAGAACAGTATTAAAATTACATAGTTATTTATTAAAAATTAAATAACATTATAGAATCATAAGAAGATATGATTTATAAAAGGCCAAAAATATTGCCATTTTTACTTAATTATTTGCAAGAGTAAATATATACAATCGATAATAAGTATAATAATTATGAAAATTCATTCACTCGTACCTATCTAAAAGACAATAACGCTATCAGACGAATCAAATTTATAATATAATAAGGAACGTTTGTGTGTTTCTATATGCTATCAGTGACAGAAATGTGAGATGAAAATAATCGATAAAACAAATCATTTTCAAACGACAAAGAGAAAGATCTGAAAGAGAAAGATGCGTTCATTATCTTCACTTCGAACGTGGCTACGTAATTGCTAATGTAATTCGTATAATTCCACGAAATTACAAATAATCGTTTTACAACTACCGTCGTGGTTACAAAGAAAAAAAAAAAAAAAAAAAAAAAAAGAAAAAGAAAAAGCTATGAATCCGCGTGGAGCAAGCCGTTGTTATCAATAACATTTTTGCAGAGCCGTAATATCCCGGGAAAGTAATTAGAGTAAATTCAAGGGCTCCGGGCGACCCTTCCAGCCGCACAAAATGGCGGCGGGAACCGCCCTTGCGAAAAAAATTAGGCCTCCTTCCGCTGCGCAGTAAAATTTACATGAAAAGAAAAAAGGAGAAAAAAAAAGAAACGAGAAACGCCCAGCGGTTTTCGGGAAGCTCAGCCACGACAATACGAATCTTTCTCTCTCTCTCTCTCTCTCTCTCTCTCTTCTCTCTCTATCTATCTATCTATCTCTATCTCTCTATCTCTCTCTCTCTCCTTTTTGTTTATTGATAAATCGAAAAAGGGGCTCGCGTATGTGGCCGAAAATTCATGTAATTTATGTCGCAAGGAAACGTGAGGCGAGAACAATACAGGCACGTATTTTTCTTGATATATGAGAATATCGAGAGTAAGGTTGCCTCTTTGAGTTAACTTTATCATTACAAAAGGATCCGATCACAATCACTATTACCACCTGCATAGATACCTAAAGAGTTATACGAACGAATATTCTCATGAAAAACATATTTCGATAAACGAGCAATAATGATACTGTACTATTTATTAAATGTTCATGAATTTTAAAGGTGACTAAATCACCTATCGACCGATATTACTTTTCACTTTCGTATAATTACTCCGATCATATTTTATATTTTGTCTTTTAAATGATCGAACATGTGGCAAGATCTAATTTCGATATAAATTACTACACGTCGATAAGCCGTGCGTTCATTAATAATAATAAACATCGACTTCTTGTAGTTATATTTATAAGCTCGTACTATAAATAACAAAGATATTTTCTAAATGAAGTTTCTAACAAGAGAAAGAGAGAGAGAGAGAGAGAGAGAGAGAGAGAGAGACTATTTATTAAAAATACAATATGACATACAATTATATCTATAAAATACCTGTTCCTAAAATATATTATATTATTTTATATTAAATATATCATTAAACGTTCGCCAATTAAATATTTTACTTTCAATAAAGCGGGACATTAGATATAAAAATGTAAACCGTCATTGGTGAGAATAAATTGAATACGCTGCTTATAAGTTCTTCCAATTAATTTCCTTCGAGGATCTAAGAAGAGGAACCTGGCTCGAGTCAGACTCTAATTGATATCGAGAAAAATCAATTGGCGCTCATCCTCCCTCTTTCTTTCTGTATATCCGAAGTACCTATCGGAGATGATGAAGGAAGAAAGGAGGTTGGGGATATCGCGCGATATTTTTTTCACCCTCGTAAATATTCCCTTCAAGCGGGCTTATTAGCAAGCGGTACGTTCTTGGCAAGGAGCCGCTGTTACTGACAGGACATTCATATTAGCGAACGACCACACATCGTCCACTCTTTCTCTTTCTCGGTCTCCATCCACTCTTCCTCCTTCCTCCGATTCCCTCGTTGAAGCTGTGCGAACCCTCCTGACTCCCATCCTCGAGCTAACCCAAGTGGAAGCTGTTGATTGGTAATCGTTAATTACTTCGGCAACTTTCTCTCGAGGAACTCCTATTTCATTCATTTTCAAACAGACCCTCTCAGAAAATCATCCTCCACTGAAATACATTTAATTGTATATATATATATATACAATTCATATATATATATATATATATATATATATATATATATATGAATATAGGGAATATACATATATATAATATATGTATTACATAAAAGTATATAGAACATGTATATACGATATATAAAACAGAATTGTATTTAGAAATCTATAAAAGAATAATTGTTTAAAAAATATTTTTATTCGTAAATTAAAATCAAAAGTAAAGAAAATTATTACAGTTGTGACCAATGACGTCATAAACCATCGGCATACCAACATTGTATATAGATGACAAGGAATTCCTGAAATCCTAAGCGAATAGAGAGGAAAGGATGGGAGGGTGAGAAATAGGTGATAGCACGTGGAGAGTGCATACGTGTACTGGTCCCTTTCACACTGGTCCTTTCTCACCCTCTCGTAAGATCCACGACCGACAGAGGGTGCACCGGAGAACGAGGCTCGAGGACATTAAGGGTAACAAATGAGACTACGTGGTCCTCCTCCACTAGGATTTCCTCTCTCTTTTTCTCTCTCTCTCTCTCTCTCTCTCTCTTTTTCTCTCTCTTTATCTATCTCTCTTTCTCTCTCTTTTCCTCTTTCTCTTCCGACTGAGAATGAAAATAAGTGTATCCCACTTCTCGTCCACCCAACCTTTTTTCTTCATTTCCTTTCGTACTTTCGCCTCGGAGAAGCCTCGTTTCCCACGACTTTTTTATTACTCTCCTATGACTCCCATTTTCAAGAACAACCCAGAGAGATTTACGCGGTCGGTCAGTGCGTGTTATGGACGCGCTGACGTTATCGATAAGATACTATTGGTAAAAATATTTGCAATTTAATTGTTTGAAATGAAAGAACTTAATTTCTATCTCGTCGCATAAATAGTTCTATTCTTTTCTTTTTTTCCTTTTTCTTTTCTTTTTTCTTTTTTTAATCCTTTTTTTTTTTTTTTTTTTTTTTTTCTTTTTTAGTTGCAGTCCCATTACCATTGAAGGAACATTATTTTCTACGTTAACTAATAGACAATACTTTTTAAGGTAACCAGAAAGTAAAATATATGTATATATCTATATGTCTTTTCAACAATCGAGCAAGTAGAACGAAGCAAGTTTAAACCAACGACCGGGCGTTAATACCATTTTGCCGGGCGTAAGCTCAACTTTCGCAAAATGTCCGCCGTAGGAAAGAACGAGCCGAAGTAGTACCTTCCAGGGAAAATATTTTTGCCTTCACCAGGAGGATTAAGGAGCACGTTAATTGCGAAATACTGGTACTGGAAATCTCCCATTTCGCCATTTTCGCTACTTCCTGTATTATTATGCAAAAATGTTACTCCCTTGGTACTACCATCACCAATTTCATACGAACTATTTTTCACCGATCGATTTATTCTTTTATTGCAAATTATCCTTATAATTTAAATAATTAAATTAACAAACATTATATTTTTGCAGAATATTTCATATTTATTATTCGACAATTTATAATATAATACTTTCATAAAAAGGTTGAAAAGAAAAATTGAAAATAAAATAAAATTCCTTTTTAAAGTTTTATTGGCTTTATGATTTTTATCGAATTCTAGGTCGGTAGGTAAAGATTAATAAACTTGTACGGCAAAGCGAACACACGCAAAAAGAAACGAATGTATCGGTGAATGCGGAGGAATTGCGGGTGGGATGAGAATACGCCGATGTGTACAGTCAAAGTGACACGGTTGACACAATGTACGAACGATCGAGACGCGCCGACGTCGATGGATAGCCACTACTCTGTCGAAGGGGTGCTACAGGTTGACCCCGAGTTGCGTCCTTTCGTGACGTAATCAAGAGACCTTGGCTCGCTTATGATTTACGGATTTCACTACTCATCCTCTGCTTGATAAATTCTTTCACATTAAACTCCTTCATTTTCTTTCCTGTCTTATCGTTAATCGATTATTCATTAAAAGTTTTCTGATTGCTTTTTAACAAGTAATGCGAAAAAATTCCCACGTCTTTGTTCTTGTTTCTATTTTCAGTATGCAGATTTTTTGTTCGATCTCTCCGAACAGAAGCATTTTTTTCAACGATCGTCTGCTCGTTCGTTTGAAATATCAGCGCAATGTTTACCACGAGAAACGTACTATTGTAACATATGGAGAAGCAGTGATACAAATCAATAACTTTCGTTACTCTCGTGCTTTAGTCTACACGTAAGTGATATAAGTCAATATACATTTCTACCTCGACAACGCTGCGATCTTTCGCGGAATAATTTCACAAAAAAGTGGATGAACAAATTTACATTGGCTATTCAAATTCATTTTATATCTATAATATTAGAAATAATCTTTAATAAATATCAAAATTAATTAAAGCAGACAAAACGAGTTTCTTCACGCGAATATATTTTCTCCTACTATGATTTTTATAAAAACTTAATTTTTCTAATATCTCATTGATTTTCATGTCGCTATAATCGTTAAAAAATTCAACATTTCTATTGATCTATCCTCATTAATAATATCAAATCAAACGATCTAACAGAAACAAAATATTTAATTTCGTATGATTGTTTCTCATCAAGCTAATTTAAAACCTGATTCCATTGAAGAAAAAAAAGAAAGCTCCAGGCGTACATTTATTGATCAAAATTCTCTTTTCTCAATCGATCAATCCGATTAATCCCGACCTGAAAGTATTGAGATCATTCTCTATAATCCAACGTTCTCTGAGCTCGTTTCAAGATCAAAGCAAATTAAATATTCGTAAAAATACATGAGAATAATAAAACATTAAGTAAGCAAAAAGAGAATTATATATTTATCACAGGTAAGTTATTAAATATTTAAAAGCTAATGATTAGAAAGAATAAACGAAATATGAACCAATCAAATCATAATTATAATTTCAGATGACTTATACATGCGACACATGGGATAAAAATATCAATAATAAATAAAGAGAATCATATAAAATCAAAAAAGAAAATAAGTTTAACATTAAAATGGATCGAGCCTAATCGATAAGTCGGCCAGCTTGAATCCTTCTCCCTCCAAACCGATCTATAAACCACCATGGACAATCCGACCCTCTTCGTTCGCAACGCACGAATCCCATCCTTAGGTTCCACTCCCTCTACCTTTTAGTCCCTCTACCTTTTAGTCCCTCTCACCCTTTAACACTTCTTCTCCCTCACTAGCGGTCGAAACAAATTCGCGGCCATTTTTCCATTCCGTAGCTTCAGCGTTGAATTCGCGAGAAGGCACACGATTCATAGCGTGAAAAAGTTGTTGGCTCCCGAATACGTGTTTGGTACTCTTTTCTGAACGTTCTCGTAGCTACCACCGGGACCTGCTACGAAGCTAGAATGCCAAAGCTGGAAAGCTTGCAGTCTGGAACGCCGAGCAAGAGCCATGCCCGCTCATTTTTTTTCCCTCGAGTTTAGCAAGGGAAATGACCTACGATATATTTCTAAGGGGTTTTTGCTGGTTGCTAAGCGGCCGAGAGACGGCGTTATCCAGCCACCCAGCCGGTCTACGGGGTTACCGGACAATTTGCATTTCTCAACCATTAATCTAACCTTCGTCCAGCTCTTTTTACCAGAGATTCTTCCGTCTCTTTCTTCCTATGTCTCTCTCTCTCTCTCTCTCTCTCTCTCTCTCTCTCTTTTTTCTCGGTTCCTCTTCCAAGCCTCTCGCTCTTTACCCTCCTCGGCCTCAACGCGTCCTCCTACCACGGACCTTTCTCTACACGCTCGAAAGAATGCTTTTGACGATCAAGAGTCTTCCAAGTACAAAGCGAGTTCTGTGTACGGGGGCTTCTGGTTTCCATTTCTGTTAGATCCAAACGGAGGAGGTGTACTTTGAGGTATTAATGTGTACCCGTCCTGTTAACGATGTTCCAGGCAATGTTACTAAGGTACAGCCAACAATGTCGGATACATCTTCTTTCACATATAAACTCTTTTAAATATCTAATTGATGTGCTATAAGAAATACAAGGGATCTCTTAGAAATAAATATGTATATTTACGATAAACATTGAATTTTTAATTGAAATATTCTTGAAATATATTCAAGCTAGTACGCTATAAGCCATTTAATAATGGTATCCACGTTTTAACGTTCGGCTACTGCAAACGAAAGAACGAAAAATCCACGGATAGAATTTCCTATCCTATGCGACATGAGATTGCAAAAGTACGGCATGGAAAAGGGGAAGGACCAAAAGGTACGAGAGAACATGGATGGTAACGCGTTCTAACGGCCATGAGGAGGCCGAGTCTGTACCTCTTCCTCTCTATCCCTCTCTCTATATCTCTCTCTCCCTCTCTCTCTCTCTCTCTCTCTCTCTCTCTCTCTCATGCATCCTCTTTTCTCTCTCTCTCTCTCTCTCTCTTTCTCTCTCTCTCACACACACACATTCTTCTCCCTCACTCGATTCCCCAAGCGTTCGGATATCATTTTTCAACAGTTTTACTTCGCAAGCACGTCCCTACGAACAAATGAGCTCGCTATCACCGGACGACGACTTTTCCTACCATCAGTGACCGTTTCACAGATATCCATAAGAGAGGGTGTCCCTAAAGCTCACGATGCATTTTATCTCTCTCTCTCTCTCTCTCTCTCTCTCTCTCTTTTTCTCTCTCAACCCTCCTTCACGAGAGAGAAAAAAGAAAGGAAAAAGGCATAACTAGATCGAAGTTTTTGTCGAAGATTATATCCAAAGCCGCTTCCCTGAAATCCTTGGAGTAATTTTTTTTTCGCACGTTTCCTCTATCTCTCCTTTTCTATCTCTCTTTCGTTTTAGGAAAATATTCTTGCGTTTGAACGAATTCGTCGCTTCAAAATTTCAATCCTTAAAAGAATCCACTTGAGAGTGACAATTTAATGTTCGTTACATGATGGCAAAACGAGAAAGAGTGAAAGTATAATGCATGCTTTATCTAATACCATTCGAAAATATTAAATAATTTTATCTGCGGATTAAATTTCTAATTAAGATTTTTGACTTGCCTAAATTCGACTCTCTCCGATCGTACTCTTTGACATTTGTGAGTTCATATAATTCTCCAGGCACATTCATAATTCTTTAGATAAAAGCCTCCTGAAATGTATTTAGTTAAATAGCATAGGAAGAGAGAGAGAGAGAGAGAGGGAGAAAGAGGAAAGCGAATAGAGTACTCGAAATGCCTCCACTTCACATCGAGCATAATGGACGGTTCCTCGGATGATGCGTTTCGACTAAAAATTTACTTACCCGAGTAGAGACGGCACCTCAATGTACGATGGAAACTTTTTATTTTTTTTTTTTTTTTTTTTTTTTTTTTTACTATCAGGCTACGCTAACCGACAAATATCAATGATCGAACAAAATACAAAGTATTATGAAATTGAAATGTAAAATCATAAAATGAAAGTTTTCTTAAAAATTCGAACAAAAATGATTCGATTTAATCTCAAAATTAACACAGAAACAATTTAACATTAAAAACTGATAATCGTTTTTATTTCTTTTCGCAGTAAGTCAACAAATGAAACGGCCCAACTACGAGAGATAGATTCTTTATCCACGCCAAATAACGAAGAGATCTGTGTGCTCGTCAAAGGGCAACGCTAACGCAAGATGCAAATTTTAAATTGATATCAATGATAACAGCGTGGAATCTCATCCTTCTGCAATGAGAAAAGAAAGATAGAAAGTTAGATAGACTTTAGGTTGGTACAGATGGCTGGTAATTTGTTAAGGGATTGACGTCTCGGAAATTGGATATTAAACGAATCTTTCTCCTCCTAGTCGTTGTTCTCTTCGTCATTCTCTTTCCTTCACTCCTCGCGGCTCGACTCTCTTCTCCACTTCCTCCTCCTTTCTCCCTATTTCTCCCTCCCCCAATTTCCAGGACCCTACAATTCTGTCCTTCGGTTCCCAATCGTTTATTATGAATACAAGCACGAATAGCACGCTTTTGTTTTATCATGCGAATGGTTTTACCTTTGAATGAGTATTTTCGATAGGAATGAAATGTTAAGTCTGCCAAACGTCATTAAAATCATCCAAACATAAAATTAATTACAAATTCAAAGGACCTTTTAATTATTAAGTATAATACAATATATCATCGATTGTATAAGGTTTTAAGGTCATCTTAAATATTATTATACTTACATGTAAAAACCAAAACTTCCTTTTAATTCTACCAAAACCTATCGTTTAGTACACACCACTACGATTTATTACTAAAACGAAACTAGCGTGCAGTGCCGTCGTGCCAGGCAGTGATTAGCGACGCTATTGGTTAATCTGTCGGCGATTACGTCGAATTCATCGGCGTAGCGCTCGGAATTCGGTCGACTTCCGATTTAATTATTGCTATTTACCATTTCGAATTCATGACAACTCGCATCGCCGATCGAATCAGTATTATTGGGATAGATGCAAGAGCCTCCAGCTATGTAAGAGTCACGAATATTCATACGGATTTTATCCCTTTTAAATCCTCTCATAGAAAAAATTAAAAATCTTTTCTCAGAGCATCAAATGTTAAACGTTGGATAAATTAAAAAATGAAATGTAATGAGTTACTTTGGAGTGTCGATTGTGCATAAAAAAGAAAGAAAATTCTTGATAGACGCTTCCTACCAAACGAAACCCATTACCTTCGTCTATTCTAGCTAAAGATCCAAGTTCTCCAAAATGGCGATCGTGATGGTAACTCTCGTAGAAGGGTAGGAGTAAAATGAAAGAGAAAAAGAGAGAGAAAGAGAGACAGTGCATGCGACCCTTCCGCCTGGGCACTCGGGCGGAGGCTTAATTTATTCATTCGTTCCCTTTTACTTGGCGGTATCACGTACCTTACTTTCGGATCACCCTTTGTAAAGAGGGTCGACTGGGCGGGTGCTTACGGCGCATAGCAACGTGCCGCGTATTTACGTTGCTCGATTTCCCGGCTCACCCCGTAACTTTTTCATCCCCTCGACTCTTTCTATGCGCGTTCCATCTCCGTAGGACCGACAGACCACCTCCTATAGTCCCTCTTCAACCCCCTCATCACCCGTACCAGCAGAGAATCTCTTCCCCTTCTACTTTTCCGCTCCCTTTCAATGAGCCTTTTTTGTAAGGAGACTAATTTTTCAACACACGCCCCTTCTAGCTCTCGAACTCGCGTGTATTTCGTGTCCAGTCACTTCCGACGACTGCTTATTAACTTTCCCTCCCCCTCCCGAGATACAGAGAGAGGGAGAGAGAGAGAAAATAGGGGGAGGACGGGAGAGGGAGAGAGAGAGAGAGAGAGAGATAGAGAGAGTGCCGCGTGAATACCTTCGACGTGGAGCAGCGCACGTGCTCCATACGGCACCGATTCTACCTAACCCGTATTCCACTAATACGTGAACGAGTTCGATCCGCGCGTGTCAATACGCGCATGCGTTCTCCACGTCGTCACACGTGCGTTGAACGATGCAACACGCCGCGATCCACAATTTCCATCCCTCTTCCATGTATTTTTCTTCTTATCGGCTTCTCCTTCGATCATTGTCGGAAGATCTTCTTACCACATTAAGATTATAATATTATAATTATATGAACTAATTATATTTATATACGTGTACAAATATAACTTGTTAGAAAATATTGGAATAGATTAAAATACGATAAGATAATAGGTAAAAGTATAAGTTGAAGACGAAGTTGAAAGTGATTAATTAGCAAACAAAATAAACAGAATATATTATAAAATGAAAAAGATAATATTGATCGTGGGATCTGTAGATTCTAAGAAAAAAAGCATTTCTCTTTCAAAGGACATCAGCATTCGTGTTACTTAGGTGAACAGGATCACTTTATTCCTGTCCCTACCTAGTGGTAATGGACTCGTCAATTGCAACGTGAGGATAATAAAAGGAGGAAAGCCAAGAAGAGAAAGTAGAAACGGTCCTATGTTGTTCGTTCAGGTTCTCTTCTGCCGAAAAAAGTGGCAGGAGCATGGAATCGAGTCCTGGCGTGTCTCGACAAAGAGTCTTATATCGTCTCGATAAAGAGAAAGAGAGAATGAGAGAGGCAAAGGGTGAAAGAACGGTATGGTTCGAGTGCCAGGCGTCGAGAGGGAGCCACAATCTGAAAAAAATTGGCGGGGAATGATGGCGCCGTCGGTGTAGGTGCACCCCCACTTACCCCCATTTCTCTATCTTTCTCATTCTCTTTCTCTCTCGGTTTCTCTCTGACGCACACTCAACAGCCTCTCATGGGGCCTTCTTTCCTTCCTCGTGCTCACTCCTAAATGCGCGCGAGGCATCCGAACGAAGCGGCAAGTTGCACGAACGAACTCACACAGAGAAAATGAGACTATGATCGGCGTGGGGCGGTGCTTTTGCGCAAAGTTTTCAACGAATAAGGCGTCCCGACGCGGACACGTTGCCACGCCTACGCTACCTTTCCGCCGTTGTATACGCACCGTCCGGAATTTTCCCTCTTTCTCGCGTAATCAATGAGAGAGAA
Organism: Vespa velutina; assembly: GCF_912470025.1. Lineage (NCBI taxonomy): Eukaryota > Metazoa > Arthropoda > Insecta > Hymenoptera > Vespidae > Vespa > Vespa velutina. The sequence continues at coordinate 3,490,313 of NC_062192.1, forward strand.
GAGAGCCTGGGCCAGGGTATAGCGCCGCCACCGTCGCCACCACCACCACTACTATAATCTCTACCACCTCCACGACCATCACCATCACCAGCACGCGTCTGGCTATTGTAGCAGTGGGTTATGTTACACGTTACACGGCCAGCCTAGAAACCCAACGTCCTTCCGTGCGGCACTCGAGGGAAACCCCTCTGATCATTCCGTTTCTCATGCGAGAGGAAAAAATGCTTCCCACCTCCTTCATCACCTCCTCCTCCTCCTCTTACTATCTCGGACCCTTCTTTTTGCTTCTCCATCGTGGCTGGGGATGTTGCGACGGAAAACATTAGGGTTTTCGTTATAGTATCCCATACACGTGCTCGTTCGACGGACAAGAAACGTCTAACGAGAACGACGATTACGGGAAGGGTCCATGGATCTCACGATAACGTCACTCCGTTCTTGGTTAATTTTACTTTGTACGGTTGTCCAGCCAAATCTTCCCTGATCTTTAATTTCTTCGATAAGGAGTTAATAGCGTAAATACGTTTATAATTAGATAAATGGTCTATCTTCGTTATCTTATGAACTAAGTAGTATCTGTCAATATCTAGTTTGACAAAGCGGCTTAAACCACTCTATAGTCAGACGGGTAGTATAAATCAGTCCACGTTCAGGCATATCCAGTAGTATGAATCGCCCTACAGTCTGTCACATAAGAAATTTTTGATGGCTATTATTATTTTGTAACTACGTTATATAAATAAATGTTTCAACATTTTTCTAACTTTTGTTTTGTACATTATCCCTTCCCTACGTTCGTATAATCGCTTTAACAGTCTACATAAGTCGAAGCTCATCGAACTAAATTACGTAGTATCGAAAGGCGATCGCGCGTGATAGTTTCATTATTTTTTCGAAAGCTCGCACAAAATCCCATGATAAAATTCAATCTCCGATCTCTCGCACACTGGATATCGATCGGGAACAGCAGGAACCACAATTATTTGTCACACGTACAAAGGAATCAGCGGCATGTCTGCAGAACTCCACCGCCAATCAATATTTTCGTAGGATACAACGGGTGTCCTGTTTACACGACGTCAGTTTACCGTGCGTTCGCTTCAGGATGTATGAGTTTGCCGAATTAGCGTGCTGTTTAATCAGGCGCGAGGATTGTGTCCTTCCATTGCTTGAACTTTGACGATGGTGAAATATTACGGCCGGATAAAGATTCACGATTTATATATCTTTCTTGATTTACCCATGATTCCATATCCATAAGTTAGTAAAGAAATTATATTTAGGGGATGAAGGATGCATTCGGAAAAAGAAACGGAAGAAGGTAAGAGAATAAAGTGCAAACACTTGGACCAACACTCAATCGAGAAAGTGCTGTTCTATGTTATACGGTGTCTACATCGTGAAGATTGACTAGTGAAAGCTTCGTTCCATGCACGATCCATTCAAGACATAGCTCTTAGTTTTCAAAATGCCATAAATATAGGCTCCTTTGCTTAAATTTTATATAATACATATATACGATGAGTCTATCTGATTCAATCGGAAACAATTTTTATAAATTCTAATTTCATTAAATTATATAGATATATATATACGTTATACAATTTAATTCCATATATGAAGAATAATGTATAAAACAAAATTTATAAAAATGACAAAATATCGCTTCTATGATAGAATATAAAAATCTAGAAATTTTTCAGACAAATTTAAGTTCGAAGAACAGTTCCAAGCTCTTACTCAGTATTACTGTCCGGTCGATCTTAACCCATGTGCTTCCCATGTTCCTACGACACGTTAGAGCCCTCCTTCGTCACCAGAAAGTGTCGAAGTACTACATGTACCAGAAGTACTATCTTTGGATTCTGCATTTCCGTGGTGTCGAGATAGAAAGAACAACGAAAGAGGAGGAGAAGGAAAAGAGAGATAACAATGGAAGGAGACAGTTTTACGTCCTAACGTTTTACGTTTCACCCATGCATCGTTTCATTCTAAGAGATTATTTTCCATGTCGGTTTTATGGGACATAGAGAGAGATGACCGAATACTCATTCTAGGAAAAAAGTATGGCTATTGGATTCTCGTCATACTGTTATGACGCTAACTCCTCAGATACTTCAGACATTCGAGTTTTTAATGAAAGAATGATAAGGATAGTATGATAATGACAGGCCGATAAATATCATATTGGCATGAAAAGTATTGGCTTTTTTTTTTAACAAAAGAAAAGGTACTATTATAGATAAAAGATACTGTTCTCGGATATACAATAAGAAAATGATGTTTACTACCCATGATAAAAGACTTAAATCGATCTTTCAGAAGCTTAATTATTGTCGGCCTAGATACAAAAATCGTCCACGAAACACATTGACACTCAACGCGAATCAGAAGAACGATGCTTACTCTGTTTTTATTTTTTTTTTTTCGTTCCTTTTTTCCCTCGTTTTTGATCAATTTGAAGCCATCGATGCGTCCGACAGATTCGACAGTGAAAGCGTAAATATGTGACATCCGTGAGTCGATACGATTTATTCTCGCATATACCTAGGAATCGGTGTCGGTATAGAAACGAGCAGAAAAAAAGGGAAAGAAGAGGAAACGAAGAGGACCGATTCGTGACAATATTCGCGGCAACGATCCTTGTCTCCCATCGTACCACCCCGATTCATCTCTCATCACGAAATAAAACCTATCCATCCTGAAAACTCGTCGTCGTGAAATAAACGACCTCCTTCATAATCCATTCTCTTCTTCGTCTCTTCTATTCTCCGACTTAGATCAGTTGATTTCATAAAATTGATTCGATTGATGCCATTTCTAAATAGTTAATTTTTTTATTTCCTCTTTCTTTTCTTTTTCTTCATCAAAAATCGAGAGTTAGCTTATTTCTCTTTTCCCCCTCACGAGCCGCCGTCGAATCAGCGATCGTGGTGCGATGCTGACGCAGCTCATAACGATAATGCGCCTCGGCGAAGCGAAATTCGATGATAATGGCTCGTGGCCGCGCTTGTTCCCCAGTAAGCTCGTAAAAAATGCACGCGGCTCACCGTTCGCTTTAATCGTCGCGACGGCGTTGAACGCTTTTAAAATCGACGTGTGGTTTGTCTCGGACGCGGAAGCGGTAATAGAATAGCTCGAAAGAGTAGAAAGGGGATGGGTTGTGAGGGTGTTATAGATCGAGAGAGAGAAAGAGAGAGAAAGAGAAAAAGGTTCGAATAATTGGCGTTTCCAGTCTCTCTCCACGAAACGCCAGGAGAATATTTTTGCGGCGTCGCTTGGCTCACCCAAGAAATTAACCGCGACTCGTTTCGAGCAATTAAACGGCTCTCAAATTCCAATAAATTGAAACTCGCGCTGGTAAATCACCTTTCCCACGATCCAAATCGTCGATGAACGAATCACATGATCCTAGTTTTCACTACTGTGGTATCCTTACCGACTCGGTCGGTCTACTCAGGAAGCTACCTTACCGATCATGAAGAATCCTCAACGAATTCATGAATAAAACGCGGGCGTCGCCACTCTCGTGGAAAAGGTTGATAAGGAGAAAAAAAAAAAAAAAGAAGAACGAGTCCTCGCGCTCCTTAGACAACCCCCACTTTTTTCTAAAGAGAAACTTTCAGGGTAGCTGACAGATATGCGACTCATTGTCGTTGCACTCGTCGCGTTGAAAGCTTGCGTTCTCCGGTAAAAATTGCGCGAACGAACGACATCCCAGGACTCGTAAAGCGTGCAAGCTCCCCCGTAGAGAGCTTCCACAGGTAGGTGACGTACATGTCCTAAGACCGAATCAATAATGTCACTGACCTAACCTTTTGCACTGTATATCTCGTGATATATTACATGTCTGATAGATAGTATGTACGTAACTCTTGATACATTTACTTATTCGTATTATATTGATTCTTATATAAATAAATATATTATCGTTAAACAAAATATATAACATGGTAAAAAAAATGTGCATTCGTCATTCTCAAAGAAATATCAAAATTCGACGAGCGACTAGAATCAATGACGTTGTTACTGTTCGCTAGTAGTAAAATACGTAATATTACGGACCATGTCTGACATCGGCCGATGCTCGACTTGTTACATTTATAAGAAAAATGTCTTCTAAAATTATTATAAGAATAAAAAGGAAAAAACAAAAAAAAAAAAGAACAACTTTTTTTCCTAATATAACGCTATAATATGAATTCTTATAATATGACATTATCTCGACGCGATTGACGACTTACTGATAAAACTTTCCATAGCTACTACGTAAGACTCTTAATAAAAAGAAGATAATGAGAAGAAAGGAAAGAATCTCCTCCACTGACCTACTGCAACACGCACGCTTGCGCCGTTCGAGACTAATGCTAGCCATGGTCTGTATTTACACGTGGTTTCCGGCGCGAACAGTGACAGCCGTGGAACGACACACTCGTCCATTTTTTCGCCGGTAGATACACGGGTAACAAAATTATTCGCGAGCACGCGCACGTATATACACAGGGCCTAACGACTACATGACTCTACCAACCTTTCATGTATTCCTGAAAGAGAGAGAGAGAGAGAGAGAGAGAGAGAGAGAGAGGGAAAGAGATAGGATGAGGAAGAGGGAGAGAGAGAAAGAAAAACATGTATAGAATATGCAACTCTCACATGCACAAGAGCCTCCCTACGTAAAATACGTCGCCGCATAGCTCTGACGATACATAAACATCGGGAGGATCGGTGGTGGGAGGAGGAATGAAAGGGAGAGAGAGAGAGGGGTGATGAAAAAGCGAGGCGCGGCTGAAGATAAGAGGAAAAGAGAAAGAATGCAAAGCAAAAAGAGAGAGAGAGAGAGAGAGAGAGAGAGAGGAAGAGAGAGAGAGAGAGAGAGAGAGAGAAGAATCCAATGGGAAGCTGCGAGAGTAAAACGAGGATAGAAAAGATAGTCCGTGTATATGTGAAAGACAGATAGATATAGGTACAGGAAGAGAGAGAAAGGCAGAGAGATAGAGAGAGGGTGAAAGAGAGAGAGAGAAAGAGAGAGAGACAGAGAGAGAGAGAATGAGAGAAAGAGAGAAAGAGTGGGAAGTTTGATCGAGTGGGAAGAGAAGGAAAAAGAGAAGAGAGAGGAGTGTGAAGAGAGATTCATCGAAAGAGAGAGAGAGAGAGAGAGAGAGAAAAGGGAGAGGGAGAAAGAGAGGTAGAGAGAAATGGAGAAGGATAGAGCTAGAGTGAGAGGAAAGGGGAAAGAAGTGAGAGCAAGGCAGGCAGCCGTTGCTAGATAGAATGAAGAGAGAAAGGGAAAGAAAGATAGAAAGAGAAAGAGGAAGAGAGTGCAAAAAGGAAGGAGCGAGTGGCCGGTACGTTTGCAGGAGAAAGACGAATGCATATGTGTTCTGAAACAAACGTTCGATCAGAGTGCCGATTGTTGCCAATCATACGTTGCCGCGGCCGTACCCCTCTATGTGCCTGGTGGGTACGGACTCGCGAATTCAGTTCTGCGTTTTTACGCGCCGCGGTAACCACCTCGCAGATCTTCTTCCTCGTTCTCCTCGTCGAAAAGCAAAAAACTCGAGTCCTTTCTTCTTAATCTTCACGTTTGCGTGCTCCTTTCCACGTGACCTTGAAATTAAGGGACCGGACGGAGGAACAGAAGGAAGTCACACTTACACAGCAACACGTACACATCAGCACATTGCATAGAAAGAGGAAACAAGAGGAAACTCGAGAAAGAGAGAGAGAGAGAGAGAGAGAGAGAGAGAGAGAGAGAGAGAGAGAGAGAGAGAGAGAGAAAGAGAGAGAGAGAGAGAGAGAGAGAAAGAGAGAAAGGTGGCCTCTTTCGGATCGTGCGTGCGTGCGTGTGCTTTTCGCGGAAAATGTCGACGCTGCCGGTGGCATTCGATGATTGATGACGATGGCGAAACTACGAGCTCGTAACGAGAGAGAAAGAGAAAGAGGGCGTGCGAGGGAGAAATAGAGAGAGAGAGAGAGAGAGAGGGAGAGAGGGAGGAAGGGAGGAAGGGAGGGAGAGAGAGGGAGAAAGAGAGTTTGTGCGCGTATATGTGCGATTATGTATGTTTGTGCGTGTGCGTGTGCGTGTATGTGTGTACGCGCGTACGCCTCTTGCATACTCATCGAGAGCCTCAACCTCCTCCACCCCTCCCACCTCCTATTTCTCATCATCCCTTTTCCACCACTACTATTATCTCGCTCTCTTCCTAAGCGTGCACGTGCATTCTGCTGTGCTCCGTGTACGCGCGCGGGATGGCCGATGATTTCGGAAAACACGGCCGGCAGTGTCGACCAATGGCAGAGCGGTCTAGTCGTCCGGGCGAGGCAGCGATACGCGATGACGAAATGAGACGGTGTGCGAGGAAGACAAGGAGAGAAAGAGAGAGAAAGAGAGAAAGGCAGAGGGTGGAGAGGAGAGAATGACGGAGTGGGATGACGGTGGTGCGTTGAGTTCGAAGAGGTGTACGAGGGGTAGTTGAACGGGTGAGAGGAGAGAAGGCTGCTGGACGAGCTAGCGTTTCGTGCCGAGTAATAATGAATGTTCGTTGCCGGCGGCCAAGGATTCGTTCTCCCTCGTTTCGTAATGACGTACTGCTTCTCCTCTTTATCTCCTCTCTCTTCTCGCTCTCTCTCTCTCTCTCTCTCTCTCTCTCTTCTCCTATCGACACTTGAAATCGAAGCATTCCCAATATCGATCACTTATATATGATCTTTTATATGATCTTCTTGAGGAATGTGCATTCTTTGATCAGCATTCTTTAAGATATCGAAGGAAAGAATGAAAGGACATTAAAGAGATTAAATTGATAAAATGAAAAAAAAATATTTAGAAATATTATTCGTCAAAGAAATTGTAGAATACAATATCTAGCTCAATTGTTATTGCCATAATTGCTATGACTCACGCACGATTTTGAATTAAGGATCATTATCGTTCATTTTTGATCCTTAAATTTTGCTTTACTCAAAATCAGCTTAAACACATCAGATTTTTCAATATCGCTTGCTATGCTCGCAACTCGTTACCGAAATTTGCTGAATATAGAACATTTCCATAATAAAATCGGAACATTATTCAATACAAAAATGTATATGTCATGTTCTTATCCTTAATATTAAACACGAAAGAAAAAGGTATAACTCGGTTGAAAAATTTCAGATCTAATGATACACTATCCGTCATTATTTCTAAAATAGAATAAAATATTCATTTTCATTTCAATTTGTTCTAATTTACCTGAAATTGTATGGAGAGAAAGAAGCCATCGGAAAGATATTAAAAAAATAAAGGGAAATAAATACAACAGAAGAAAGAAAATCGTTCTTTTCTCTTTTTTCCGCATAAACAAGATCTCCTAAGAAAACAAAAGAGAAGAAACGAGTTTGAAATCACGAAAAATTTTTAACTTCTTTCGCGGGAAAAGCGAACATCGACGCGCGTGAAACGCTCCGGTTCAAGGGGAAGTGAAATGAGAGAGAGAGAGAGAGAGAGAGAGAGAGAGAGAGAGACAGAGAGAAAGAGATAGAGACAGGGTGTTTTGCGCAACCAGATAGGAGTCCTGGAAGGAGAGAAAGAGACGAAGATGAGAGGGGGTGCGCTTTTCACGACGACGATGCAGCTCGTAGGCGATAGTGCGGAGAGCGCGACTCCGGGCGCGCACGCGCTTTTTCGAAAAATCAATAAAACGAAAAGCTTACCTAATGCTATGTTACCTACGGTAGAGTCGGTGAGAGCGGGGTGGGAGTAACGAGAAAGGGGAAAGTAGACTCCGCCTTCGTCTACTAGCTATAGTGCTGCACGATAGCCGCCTAGATATTACAGTGAGCGAAGCAGATGATCATCTGAAGATGATCTACCTTCTGCCCTCGGCGTTATTATGAACCAGGGTGCGTCATTCTCTCTTTCTCGATAAGACATTTACAAAAATGTAAGAAACTCCAACAACGACTGCTTCGTGTAATAAAAATATACACGATTGAACATTAGATACATCATTATTTTTTTCTTTTTTTCTTTTTTCTTTTTTCTTTTTTTTTTTGTTTTATAATATTCTGGAAATATTTAAAAAATTTCTTTCTTAGGACATAAGTACACAAAGTTGAAAATCCCATATGGTTACACATATATGCATATATCAATAGAATTATAAGCAAAGAGATGTATTGTAAGATAATACAAATAAGATCTTTCCAAATGTTTCCTCATCGAGTATGGTGGAAGAAAATGTGTTTGAATTTAAATAAATAACACGTAACAATAGTCGCTCTAGCTAGCAATTTAAAACATCGATACCTAAGCTATACGTAGGTGATATGCGCGAAACTTGACCACTGCCGTGTAAATTTCGACGTTGGAATATTATAGATCGCGTCCTATGGAGGTCAATCAAATTAAAACTGACCGCGACCACTTCGCTCCAAACCTATCCGACCGTGCTTATTATTTTATCAAAACGGTAGGACCACAAAAATCATTTCGAAGCGATTAAAAGCCTCGGCGTGTTAGCGCGATCGAAGCAAGTCCAATTCGTACTCCATCGCGACTCTTCACCAAAATCGGAGAGTCCGATAGGGAGAAAGAGAGAGGGAGCGATACGAATGAGAGAGAGAGAGAGAGGGAGAGAGAAAGAGAGAGAGAGAGAGAGAGAGATGGAGAGAGAGAGGGATAGAGAAAGAAAATATAGGAAAATACGATCGACACGAATGGATCAAAACTTATCGCTTCGTTAAAAAGTGAAGCTAAAGAGGAACCTTGCTTATTGGAAATATTAAAATAAAATCTATCTACATAAAAGTACCCACATTCAAATTCAATTAGATTCCAAAGTATACGAAAAAAGACTGCAGAATTAAACATGTCCTTAAGGATATTTTAAATGGACAAAATAGGCATACGTGTACTTTAAAAAAAAGAGTATAAAAAGCTATAAAAAGAGGGTAGTGTCATAGGGGTGCCTTCGCAAAACGGGAAGTTGCGAATGCGGCGTGCCACGATTAGATTGTGGCTTGTGCTCGAGGCGTCCGACTAGGTTCAACACGTTAGCGAATTCAGTCGGTTGAGTGTTGACAAGTCCGCATCCTCCTCTGCTAGTACCTTTAGTACTGGCCGTGTAACTCTAACGAGCTTAAGGCACGCCACCTTTTCGCTCGAGTGCATTGTCTAAAACCGCGAGATGTTCTTGGACCCTCTACTATCTCCATTTCAACATACATCGCGTAGCATTCCTATGTTGCAACAATGGTCATGTCGACAGTTAAAATTATTGCTGACAATGCCACTTATGTAGAATAAAATGTAACGACATTTGCAGGATACCTTCAATCTATCATTTATATCCTTAGCAAGAAAATTATTTTGGGCCAGTACGTCGTTTTATCAATCTCTTCTCAATCTCGGTGCAATTGATTCTTATTTGTCTATTACTTTACATATATATATATATATTTTTTTTTTAATTATTTAACTATTAAGTTAATTGTTTTGATCATTTCACTGTTCCAAATAATATACAAATTTGATCCATCTTATATATATTTATAAATCTGTAATGGGCGTTTTTTTAAACATCACAAATCCACGAAAGAAGACGACAAGGTGACTCAATTTTGCCGCAATGATCGAATCCCGAACGACGCGACGCAAGTTAAAATAATTAGTGTGTTCCTAATGGAAAGGACATGAATCTTTTATGATATTTCATTACAGACTTGGATCGATGTTACTCTTTGAAGACGAGGGTGCGGGAAATGGAAAGTTGCGAGCTTTGAAACGATTCCACTCTAGAAATTCGTATCCTATTAGTATACTATATATCAAACATTTTCAATGATTTCTTATTTATACACGATACCACATTGATAATACATAGGTACGTGAATAGGTTCATATTCCTGTGTACGATGCTGTGCTTCCTAAACATTAACGGCAAGATATTATCGTTCGTTTTTAGTACTAACCACGTGGCCAATAAACATAACCATTTTCGTAAAGGATAGGATACTACAAAGATACGCATGTAAAATGCGTAGATCGATGAATTGTAAAGTTCTCATCGATATAAAAAAATCAATCTATTTAAAATTTATACCTTTCTTTTGCTTTCAAGAATTTATTAAAATTTTATTGCATTTGTTTATGACAAAAAAGAATTGCAGAATATTTAATGACTCCTAATGTTGTTGCGAATAAAATAAAGAAATAAGAAAAAAAAAAAAAATAAAGAAATAAAAAAAAAAATAAAGAATGACAATGACAGGTTTGCTGACATCGCGATGACGTGACATATCATCGTCGAGGTGTCGAGGTGATTCAAAATGTCGGATATCTGAGTTTAGCACGAGTATAAGTCGGTAGGGCAAAATCCGTTGAAAAACCGCGAAGGCTCAGTCATTAATTGTCTTAGACGTTTAAGCGATGTAAACAGGAGGCCACGAAAGGGAAAGCAACGGGGTAAAAGCACCGCCAAAAGTATTCTCAGAACTGACCGAACTTTTTCCGCGACCGGCCGCAACCAATTTTCACGAGTTTTCACGATTTTGCCGAGACTGTACAGCGGGGTAGCCCTTCAAGTATAAACCACCCCCTACGGTAGTCATGGCGACGCGGACGTGGTATTCCTACCCGGCAACTCGAACACTCCCTCCCTCCTTCCCTCCACCTGGAGCCACCACCCTCCTTCTGGCTCGCATCAGTCCACCCTCCCCCGCCCCGCCACGCCGCCAACTCCCGGGCCGCCACCCTAAAAACAAGAGTGTAGTTGCCGGATCACGTGGTCTCGGCACTCTCGACGGAGTGGGAGGTCGAAGGGAAGTGAGGATAGAGGCAGAATAGGATAGAAGGGGTAGTTCCTAATTGCACCGGGTGGGTAGGACACTAGAGGGGCTCCAGAATTGATGCTGGAATTTTGAGGTTAGGTTAACTCTCTCTCTCTCTCTCTCTCTCTCTCTCTCTCTCTCTCTCTCTCTCCCTCACTTCGTCATTTCCCTCCTTCCTCTTCCTCTTCCTCCTCCTTTCTCCGCTCGACTATCTCTCGTTGCCTTTATCTCTATCTCTCTTCTCTTCTCTTCTCTCTCTCTCTCTCTCTCTCTATCTATCTATCTATCTATCTCTTTCTCTCTCTTTCTCTCTCTCTCTCTCTCTTTCTCTCTCTCTCTCTCTCTCTCTCTCTCTCTCTATTTCGTTGCCTTTAGAACGAAAGCCAGGACCCGGTAGGGGTTGGTACCCTAGACTGAAAAATGCTGCGGTGTACCGGCCGAGCACAAGGGGGAGAGGGAAGGTTCTTTTCGAAATCATCCCAAAACTGTAATGAGAAACTCTCTCATCGACCGATTTTCGATCCGTGTAGCCAGCTAACTTCCGAATCACCGAGATAAACTCGACAGATCGTAATGTATATGCTGATTTTGGAAAACTCCCTTTTTCATTGAAAGAAATGAACGATAGCGATCGTTTTAAAACGGAGACTTCAACGGACTTGATCAAGCGATGTATTTTTTATTAAGTACTTTCCCCTTCCTTTACTTCGTTAAAACTATTTCACGAATAAATTGTTGTTTTTAGAAAAAGAAAAAAAATCTGTATTCTTTCGCACAAATCCTTATGAGGGCTCGAAGGATATGAAAAGTGAAAAAAATCTTTGAAAATGTGACAACAAATATATAACTATTTTTCTAATATTTTGTGATTTTTTTCTATTCTTTCTTTTTTTTTTTTTTTTTTTTTTTTTTTTTTTTTTTTTTTTTTTTTTCCTAATTTTTCCACTTTTTTGATCGAAAAAGAGAGAGAAAACACATTTGTAGGAGATTCCTGGGCTCCGCCCTGAAAGTCGGCGCCGCGCTAGTCCCTCTTCCGTGTCCCTGCCGACGAAGAGGGTAGTTTGCGTTCGTAGCAGAACGGAGAGAGGGTGGCCGCTCTGAACACAACCCTCCGATCAATGAAGGCGAAGCGCGCGCAGCCTCTCCGGTTTTTTGAAAATCTGCCCGCCAACCTGGTACTTCCTCTTCTCCGCTCTTCTCCTCTTCTGCGGTGTCTACACCTGAACCGCATATCAAGATGGGAAGCGTTTGCGATGTCGAGCGGGCACCATATTGCAGCACGTTCGATATTAACCATTCTAGCTTTTCGATTTTCGAAGATAGTTCCAACTCAGGAGAAAAAAAAATTCAAAATCACATTACTTTTATAAAAAGATCGATACTTTGTATATGTTATTTTCTATCCTAAACAATTATAACGATACTCTGTAATGTTTATGGCACGATTCAAAAAATCGTTTAAGATTTTTGAAAAAAAAATCCAAGACATTTCTTATTTCTTACAGTGCCTGCTTTTTCCCGCGAAAAATTCGTTTTATCTACGAAAAAAAAATGCGCGTTTTAGAGGAAAAAATGGAAGACTGCTGCCATCTAGTGGAATTTTTTTACAAGTTCTCTTTCTCACGCTACGTAACTTTCTTCAAGCTTCTGCGTGACGGGGTTCGAGTATTCTCTGTAAGATGGCGCCACGTATCTTAAGGCTATTAAAAAAATTTTTATTAATTTTTTATATTGAATAATTATATCTCGTTTGGCTAATGACTACGATTTGTCGATATTTACATATATTTTTAATTTTAACTTATACCGTATTATTAAAATCATGAATATCGGCTTAATAACGTTGTGCGATAAATAAGAAAATGTCTCTCTTTTAGTGACTTATGATTCAGATTCAAACGAAATTATAAAGTTGATGAAAAAGATATTTTAATCCCTTCTCATTATGATCATACATCTCTCTTGCGAATGATATTTAAATATAGTATAAATCGATGTATAATCAAATCTCAGCTTTTCTCATTAATTGCTAAACGCTTATGAGTTCAATAGAAGCTAGATAGGTTTCTTTATCTCTCATTGTCTTTTTTCATTTTTTTTTTTTTTTTAACATCTAAAGATTTATATTTTTAGTATATTTTTTAATTAATATTTTCTATTTTCTTTATCAATATTTTCGGCAATAATAAAATAGATATAATTTAGATCATATATTAATAAATAAAATGAATTACATAATTTCAATAATAATATTTTTTCAATATCTTTAATTATTTTTAATTGTATCTGCAACGATAATAGATCTATACAGTAAAATAATATTAGCAATCAAGTTCACAACTAAAAATAGTTTAACAACGTCAACCTAAACGTGTACGAGGTCATTAAAAATCGTACTCGTTCACGATTGGTTTAGACCTATTAACAGCCTGTTGCACGGCCTCTAACGTCAACGTGCATTTACGTCACAGGATTTCGATTCGCACGGTCGCGCATTTGCAAGCTCGAAAAAGCTTATCGATCTTTTACAATCTTATCATATTCATTAAGACAGTAAGAAATATGATAATGTGATAAATAAATAAATGCATTTGTAAAAAGTTTCGATTATGTAAAAATATATTAGGACCATTTTTAAAAATCGCTGATTTTTTTTTCTTCTTCTTCTTTTTACTTTTCATTCTAAGATATATGTTTCACTTTAAGAATGAAATTTGTGCATGAAAAAAAAAGCCGCTAACTATCTAAATGATCCTCTTATTTATATTATGAGTTGTCAATATGTGAAATTTGTTTAGAATTGTTATAAAATATATTAATCAATTATATTATATATATATATATATATATATATATATAAACTAATTAATAGAATCAGATGATTCTAAAAATCACAAAATATCATTGTGATCCTACAAAGAGTCAAAGAAGAATGTTCTTGTCGATCTCAATGACTCGCAATCGAATCCAAAGTCGAGAACGTCGAGATTCGTCGGCAGGATACTTGTTTCCTGTCTGCAGTTCCTATAGTCACGTTCTTGTCCGGATTTCGAGGACGCGGTAGTCGCGCGATAATAAATTATTCGAGATAGATGATGTTGCCACGCCACAACGGGTCTGGGCTTGCTCTCTGCTCCGGTACTATTCTGCAAGCAGGGTATTTATGCCGAGTCTGGCCGCCATGCTTCATACCACCCGGGATAGCAACCCCCTGAGTTATGTCGACCGCGTTGCTCTTGATAGATTTTACAATTTACGATCACCTACTACACACGTCATCGAAATAACAACCTAGCTAGTATCTTCGTTTCGTCTTATCTTCCGAATTCTCTTACATATCATCTCAAAGAAATCGAGTAAAGTAGCTTCCGTATATCTTACCTTGGATTCTTAAAGATATTGAAGACTTAAGAAATGAACTTCTGAATTCTTATTAATGTACCGAATGTACAATTTCTTCGACAAATTAAAGATTAAATCTTTACCTTTATGATTTCTATCAAATAACAAAAAGATGATTATAATAATATAAAATTACAATGATATCAGCGATTAGGGGAGAAAAAAAATGTATATACATGTAATAAAAGAAATTAAAGTTTTGTTGAAGTTTTAGAAATGGCTATAGGAACGAAATGCGACATGGACTCGTCGTCAAGCGTAGAAGGGGTTAGTTTTATGGTCCAACAAAGATAAAGCTCTAACTATTACTATCCTGGCATATTATCTCTCAGTGCAAGGTGGAAACACACCATACTATAGTATCTCACCGGACTAGACCGCCATTTCATAAGCTTTCACATCATTTTCTCCGGCTAGTAACCCTGCCAACGAATATTTCGTACTCACCCTTGAATCTCTTTCGATGGTCTGCAAAGTGTCAGGTCAGTCGAATAGAATGAGTTTGAACGAGGCATTTTGCATTGCATGAATAATATATCTTTATTAAGTTATAGTGGATAGGGAACTTAACGGATATGAGGAAATAAATATGACATTGACATTTTAAACGAATGATACTGAAAATGTTTTATCTTTACAATAAGATGTTACTTCGATAAATCTTCATTTATTGAACTTTCTCTTTAGCGCTCCTTATTTCCTGTAACACATTGAAAACAATTATATAAATAATTATTTTACGCATAAAACAAATTGCAATTCTAAAACCTGTGTCTTTTAAAAAATTTCTTCATTTGCAAATTGATTTCCATTCCCTGTCATAATATAAAATCGAACGATATCGCTGACACTAGCTCAATCGAAAAGTCTCTCGACAGCTAGTCTCGCAATGAAATACTAATGCAATTAAACGCCGCCGACAAGGCCGCTCCGGATATTGGTACTCCTCGAGTATGCAATTCTATTACCCTTCCGCCTGAACGCTGCCAGTCCTATCACCACTCCCATTCACCCCCAAACGATCGTCGGTACAGAGCTTTTCTCTTCCTCCTTCGTCGTCCATCCTTCCACCGATTTCCTTCCCTTCCTTGACTCGAAATCAAGCAAGTATTATCGAAATCGTTTGACATCGCACGAACTCCTTCAAACCCTCAATATCACTTTCTGATGTTCTCTCTCTCTCTCTCTCTTCCTCCCTATCACTTCCCTATCTCTTTTTTTTCATTAAGAATAAGAAGTAAAAAAAAGAAAAAAAAGAAATTACTACCTTTACTTAACTATAATTAAATTAACAGATTAAAAAAGAAAAGAGGAGAGGTGAAAAATAGAACGTCGATAAATGGAGTGAGCAAATAGGAAAGCAGTGAAATGGATAGTTGAAGAGGTTGGGAAGAGAAAGAGAGAAGATTCAAGGGTGAAGTCGTGCAAGGCCGAAAAGGTATGGCGGATTAGAATGCGACACGATTAAGCGAGCAAGAGCTATCATCCTTCGACAACCGACACCCTTCACCAATTCGCCGATTCGGAACTGCTTGAGATTCCATTCGCGCCAATTTCGAACTATCGTTCGAGGCGAAGAGCAGCCATGGAATTCGCGCAAGAAGTTGCCAATATTTGTCAGCGACGGAAACTTTGGAATTTCACAACGTTTCTTAACTATTTAACATGGAGAAAAAAAAAAAGAAAGAGTGAAAATTTTCAATATATTCCTGCATATTTCGGAAATATCACGTAACAATTAGAAAGTTCTAAAAATTCTATGAAAACGTAATTACACAAAAACTATGAATACAAAGAATCATCTAAATCTAACTGGAATTTGTTCGAGGAGTGACGATTCAAAGATCAAGATAGATAGTATTTGGAGTGAGAGTAGAGATGGACCGAATTTGTCAGGCTAACAAGGTGTTAGCTTCTCACCGCGGTACGCCTCAACATTTGTAATGCTCAAAGTTAATTCTCAGTTGTTTCGAGAGACCAGACGAAAACGGAACAGTGATAAACGTATTCGATGATACAAAAATTCATTAGAACTTCGAACATTTGATTCGAAGAGCTACAAGATAGACTTATCGTTTAAAAAAAAAAAAAAGGAAGAAAAAAAAAAGAAAAAAAAACGCTAACAATAAAAATATGATTAATTTGATTAATTTGAAAAAGAAACAATAAAAAATACATATCTGCTGGATGGGAAATCTATATTCTAGCAAAATCTCGATACATCCTCTACCTTGAGAAATGATAGGTGTTCGAGGTTGACAAAGTCGATGGAAGCGTCAGCTATCTCGCCGTCAATCTGACCAAGAGCCAGCGTAAACGTACACGTACATAGATTCAAGTACATAGTAAAGTACCATAGTGTGAGAAAGAGATAGATATAGAGTATGGGTGAAGGGATTGGGGAACAGACAGACAGAGGGAGAGAGAGAGAGAGAGTGAGAGAGAGAGAGAGAGAGACGACGAGTATAGTAAAGGAAGTCGGGACTTGCAGAGATTCGAGATGGAAGAGGGTGAGCGGTTTGGCGAGGACACCGGGTGGAGTCGACGGAGCTGCCCAGCATCGACCAGAATATTATGGACTTATCAAGCCATCCTAATAGTCTCATCAGGATGCAAGCCTGCAGATCTCATCATCCTCGGCTTCCCTGAACCACGTACCTACGTAGGAACGACCGAGCAATGGCGTTTCCTGGCGTAGATAGCGTTATAGGAAGTAATAGCGGACTGGTGTGATTACGTGCTGTCCTAAGGCACGGTCAGCTCTCAAGGACATTGCCATGGGACTTGAGTCTGGAGACCACTTCCATGTCCTGCTTCGAGATCGTCGAGTCTGTAGCTTTTTCTCGATTCCACTTTCCTCTGGACACTTGCTCGATAATTATCACATTTTTTGTCGAAAATATATTCAAATATTTATCTTTATTATTAATTATTAATATCATTCGATATTAAAAAAACAGATCATTTGAATATATTTCCAATCATATGTATATGTTTTAATCATTCAATGATAAAAATACATATATTCAATAATATGAGAAATATTCGGGAAATACTTTCTTTTTAATTTTTAACTGCAAGTTAAAATGTTAAAAAAAAATGTAAAAAAGAAATAGATTAAACAAAATTTGTTGGGGATAGGATAAAGTAGCGTAAAACAAAGATAGACCCACCATCGGTCAGAATCCTTCACCAAGGGAAGGCATATTGCATACCATGCAATCGTAGTACAGAGAATTACATAGTTTTGGGATATATATTGTTGTTTAGTACGGTTTAGAATTTCCATAGATAACGGAGAATTATAACGGAGACCACTGTCACAGGACCGAGAAACCGTGAAGCATGCTCGTAGGTGTGCACGTACGCACGTAGACATATAAATCGCTCCTTTCTTCGAATTTGATTCGGAAACATAGAGACCAATTTCGATAGTACCGAGTGACTCTGTGTGCATGCGCACGTGTATGCGCATGTGTGTGTGTGTGTGTGTGTGTGTGTATGCAGTTTAACCGTTACACATTGGCATTACGCGTACGTATTAAATTCCAAGTAACCATTGCACCTCTAACGTGGTCTATTTAGTATTAAAATTTTATTGTTATTGAAATTTAATTAACAATGGTATCGATGATCAAATGCGAAAAATCTTATACGATTAAGTATAATATATTAGAAAAAGAAAGAATGGTGATCATTTTCGTATGAAATAATCTTTGGATAAGAAAAAGGAAAAAAAAAATTAGGATAGAGCCGAAGGTCGGAAAGGAAGTAATCACCAAACGCAAACTCAATTATCAAGTTCGTTTTCCTTGATCAAAGTAGAAGCGGAAGTTGTCGGAACGTTGGAGATAAGCGGGCTAAATCGTCGACATGGTTACGGTACACCTGACCTCGTCATCTTTCCTTCTCAGTTCCTCTGACCCTTAGCCGCAACTAATAACTCGCCCTTTTTCTTTTCCCGAGGAACTACAAACTAATCTACGACACAGGCGTGCGCGCTCGTGCTCGCACACACACTTGTGACCGCGGATATGCTATTGCCTCGAGGGAAATATTCCGCTTGCCTGATTTTCTCAGTCGGTCGATCGTTCGACCTGGAAAGATCAGTAAAGTTGTAGATCTCGAGATGGTTGCTCGATCGGTAAAGAAGAAATTTCTATCTGTAGGAAAGTGGAGACATAAAGACGGAATTCTTTTGGATCGCATTAGGACGAGACTTGATCATCCCGGTTGGAAGAGGAGGCTAGGTTTAAGCAACTCTGTGGAAGTTGCGGGCAGGGTCGGTTGGCCCGAGGGCGGCGGCAACTATTATAAACTGTAGCACCTCGAACTACCGCCTCCGGTCCTCCTTCTCCTTCTCATCTCCTCCTCCTCTCTTCTTCCTCATCCTTCCACTCTTCCTTCCCCCGGTTAGTCTCCAGCTCGCCACCTCCTCTTCCTTCCTGGACAACCCCACTATACCATCGTTCACCGTCTACGTTCGCCTCGAACGCCCGACTCTCCGTCTCCACACCGCCCCCAAATAACCCAAGGGCCCTGCCGAACTAAACCCACACCCTGCAACTCTGGCCGGTCTCTCTACGAGTAGTCTCTCTCTCCTACGTCGTACCCTCTAATCAATCAACCCCCAGGCATTTCGGCCGGTCCGCGCCAGGGATCGCGGCTTTGCCAGTCTTTAGAGAGACGTCTCTCTATCTCCAAGAATGAAAGAGAGAGAGAGAGAGAGAGAGAGAGAGAGAGAGAGATAAAGAGAGAGTACAGCCAGTACCGAAGCGTTAACCTTACTACGTTACTATTTCCGTTGCCAGTCGAGAGTTCTCTCGAAGCTTTGCTCAGCAACATTGCTGTTGCGGAATCTCTTTGAGGCAGTCCACGTTCAAGATTAAAAGCTCGAGAGTACACGGCGACCCAGTTACGGCGATATCGATACTCAAGGCCTTTGACCGAGCTTTCGTACTGAATCCTTGCCCTTAAGACAAGAATTGTACGTTATCTCTCTGAATTCGACTTAAAGAATTGATCTAACGATCTCAAAGATACGCTTTGTTAAGATACAAAATGAGATTAGAAACACTTCATAGTTTTAATCTGTATCTATGTTTTCCATTCAAGAATTTTGGCTGGTTATCAGAAAATGATGCGCTTAGAATGAGATTCTTTGTGGTAGCAGTCGATGGCAGGCACAGTGCAGTTAATAGGTAATTATCACAGTGCGATTTTGCTCGGCAGCCAATTCCATTCATTTCCTCGATATCTTGGGAGCAGCGACCGCGTGTCATCCATTGGCTTCAACGATCGTGTGTGCGTATCTACGTAACGTTCGAATATCTGCCCTTTTCTCGTTCCTACTCTCCACTGTTAGCAGCCCATTGACGCGAACCATAGTTGCAAGAGGAAATGGAGTAATTATAAGGAAATGACGGGCGTCGCCTGTGTGGTGGATTAGCATTGAAACCTTTGACGGGACTCGTATCTATCGGACGTATTGACCCATACACTTTATCTTCAAACTATTAGAATCTTCTTACGCTACTCAAATTATATTGCAATTCCGGCAAACGTATCTAAAGGTAAAGAAAGAGAGAGAGAGAGAGAGAGAGAGAGAGAGAGAGAGAGAGAGAGAGAGAGAGAGAGAGAGAGAGAGAGAGAGAGAGAGAGATAACTAACTTTGATCCTTTACCATATCCCGAACGCATATAACAAAGTTCTTTGATTATTCATCAAATTTTTAAATTAATCTTATATCTGTTTATTGATTTTTTCTACGTTTACTATCACAACAAGCTGAATCAATATTGTAATCATTATTTTAAGAATATTATTTCGATTTGATGATCTGATGATGATAGAAATCAAATATTATTCTTAAATGAATTCAAGAAGAATTAAGAAAAATAAATGAAAGCAAATAAAAGATTTCACAATAAGAAATCACACGATAAGAGAGAATTCATCGTGAGATAGCGATTAAACTCAGGCAAAGCGCGAGTCGCCTTGTCGAAGACCGCAGATGTCTCTAGCAGACGCGAAATCGTTAACGTTTAATTGCGCACTTAGGTCCCTCTGACACTTAGGTTCTAAGCCGCGGTAACGCGAATCTACACGCATAGACCCAGACACACAAATACACAAAAGCATTCTAAACGTGTATATGTGTATGAATTAACCGACGAGGCGACGAGCCAATACTCCGCGTAACAGCTCTAGGGATGTGCAATGCAATTAATATAATTACTTTCGATTACATGGAGGCACAGAGAGCGAGAGACTGCTTCTGTCGTGAATTTGCGGACTGGTAGAGGAAAAGAGCTGTATGGTGGATGGGGAAGGTTAACAGCGAAGGAAATTGTGTGTCCCAACGTACCAATATACGTATGAAGGAAACTAAAGATTTCAATCTTTCTTATCTCGTACGAATAAATAAAAATATAAATATTTAAATTAAAAATTTTAAAGTACATACATATAGTTTTATCCGCTAAGATAACAATCTACCACTGCAGCAACAATACTCATCTACTTATATACGCTAAATTAGAAATGAATAACTTTGGTTAAACGTAAATATCCCGTAAACAATCGCAAACTGTAGAGACTTACCAAGGATTTTCATGCAATATTCAACAAAACGAAGGAACTCGCTGGTGAGCCGGCCGAAGTAAATCTAACAATTTTGTGTATCTCCGTTCAGCGTGTAATCGTATTGCTACCTGTATACATATTCTGATGTATATCTGTATGTGAGCTCGCGCAAACGAACAAGCGCGTATACTTTGGCGTGCGAACGTCCGAGCTCGTGAGTTTCCCAGAACGAAACTACGTGCGTGGTCCAAATGCATGCAATTTTGACTAGATTAACGCTGCATTATTCAGCTAATTAACTGCTAGGAACGCTTCTGTCGGTGTTTTCGCTATCTCTCTAGGAACGACGTCGTTTGTCTTACGGCCGTACCCGAAGACACCTACATCGAGACCGCTATTATCCGCATTCTGGCGTACTATTATTATTTTAATACTTGAAATCCCACTTCTGTGTTTCCCGCGAAGTGGATAAGTCGAAGGAAATTATTTTAAATGGAACGAAAGTTGAAACTATTTATTTTCTCCATCTCTTTCGAATTCCTTTTCTCAATATCGATAACTTTGAAATATCTAACGTTAAAGATCTTAACATCTTTTCAAAGTACTCACAATATGAAGAGGATAAGGATATGTAGCATTCAGTTTTGAAATAGCAATATAGAAAGCAGAAACACGTATACAGTATCAAGATGGCAGAATATTAGCGATATGCCTTGGTCTCTAGACTGGGCTTTCGAGAAACGACTGTCGCTACTTCCGCAGCTCGTCCTCGAGGAATATTCAGCCATTGCCTCTTCTCCTCCTCCTCCTCCTCCTCCTCCTCTCTTTAGGTAACCGCTGTTCTGCTTTCTCAATTACGCTCTCTTTCTCTCCCTTACCGCTGCTTCCTTCTCTACCTCATCCTAACCAACCTTCTGGTCACCCTCCTCTCACTTCCTCTTCTACTTTCCGACCCACCTTCTCTCGATTCGGTCAAAGTTTGGAGAGCTCGCGCTTGAGAGGAAACGCCGAACGTCACTGCAATATCGTATAGTATTCTCGAAGAACATGACGAGGAAAACGTTGGACTCGATCCCGTCCACCGAAAATTATTTGATGCATTCACTTTGAGTCAATACTCTGATTGAGATGCAATAAATTTGACGGTGATAATTCATTCATCAGAAAAACGAAATAAATATTTCTAATAACATTTAAAACGCTCTTCTTTGTTTTTTTATTTGATTTGATTAATCGTTAAAGATCGTCGATGAAAAAAACATTGTAAAAAATTATAATTCAATTTAAAATCAATTTCGCAAATTAGATTTCTAATTAATATTTGGTCTGACAATTAAGCCAGAACTTTATTGCACCGACGAATTTCAAAACTGATTTCTAAATGATAAAATATTAACTAATTACAACTAACTATATTTGACAATAATGAGTTTCTACAAAGTGTAATAAACTTGGAAGAAAATAATATCCATTTGAATCTTTCTGCTATTGGAAGATCCATTAATGTAAGATATACTATGCCGTAAAGAAAATCTTATGTATCATTAACCTTATTCGATTTCATTGATCGTTCATTGTCTTCTACACCATTATTTATAATGCTACGAATAGCGTGATCTTTTCGCCGTAGGAAATAAGACTATCCTAATATCATTAGAAAACAAAGATATAGATAAATCGAAGACGAGAAAGAACGATATCACTAAGATATTAGAGGAAACAAAAGTAAAAGAGAAAGAGAGAAAGAGAAAAAGGGCTAGTAGAGGACATGAGGAGACACTGCATTCTCTCCGGAGAAGCAACAAACGAGAAAGCTGATGCAAGTAGTGCGATCGCGTTATGACGCAGAGCTGGTCGCGAGTTTGTTGCAAGCGTATGTGTCGATACGTACGGACACCTACACAAAACCCCTAGCGTCACTTCGACCCCGGTAACCTTCCGTTCCCTACACCCTCTCTCTCTCTCTCGCCTCCTCTCTCTCTCTCTCTCTCTCTCCCTCTCTCTCTCTCTCTCTCCGTTCACCCTTCCTTATTGCAAGTTCCACGGTCCGTGCATTAAACTATGGAGTTGCCCAGGCATCGACCCAACCCAACCACCCACCATCTGGATATGCGGCCTGCGCGCATATACGCTATGTACATTTCTAATCAAGCGATATTGTAACTGCGGTCTAACCTCCAAACACTACGGCCTCCACCCAACCATCCCCATCAGCTCCCGAAGCACCTCTCTCTTTCCTTCCACCCACCTCAACACTGCCACCTCTCGCTACGACCAACTGCCACCAACAACGCCGTGCTCCTCCTTCGTGTATTCTCGCACCGGTATTAAATTGTAAACTTGTGCCAGGCATCGCTCCTACCTCTCCTACTACTACTACCATCACAACGTAATACTCTGTCTCTGTTTCTCTCTTTACCTCTATCTCTCCATAGAGTCGAACACCAACTGCACCCTCGGAGACGTTTTGTGTATCTTCGCTGGGATGCTACTGCACCGAGTTTGTCCGTCCCTTCCAAAAGTTTATATTGTTTTTGTTCTCCTCGGAAATGTATGAACCAGCTGTGTTTATGCACCTTCGAAACTCCAATCTCATCATCGTTTTTCATTCTCCAATCAAACGATCGTTAACTACCAGATTCGATCTATATGTACGATTGACATTCCGATTTAGTTTCCGTTTTCGATTACGATCCTCAAGTTCGACGAGTTAGAACCGTTGGGTTAGTCCGTTAATCGATGTGCGGACTAGACCAACGAAGTGGTATAGAATGATTTTAACTCGTAACAAATAGTGCGAAGTTCTGTCAATGCGGCTTGACAATTGCACGAGTTTCTGTATATTTTTTTGTTTTATTATATTTATTTCTATAAACAAGCCAAACATATTATAAATACTTAAGGAAATAATAGTTACAATGCCAGGAAGATATTGTATGTTGCATCAAATATCTTTGTCAATATTATCCAGTTTTCGTTTCTTTGCAATTTCCTCTCTCGGAAACTATACATAGACACGTACATAGAACGAAATAGAAGACAAAAGCGAGAGAACGTCGAACAAGAGACGAGACTTCGGCGTCGGCGTCGGCGTCGTGAATATCGACGTCTTCAAGTCAGCTTCCACCCCAACCTATCTAGCTTTCTACCTCCCTCAACCCACCCTGTACGAACAGAAATGTGGTACTTCTCTTCGACCGAGCCCACACCCCCTTCCTCCTCGCGCGAAGCCCACGGAAAATTAATGGACTCGATTCCCGTCGTCCAACCCACACGAATATGGCTCCTACCATGCTCACCACTACAATCCAGAATCAAAATTCACGTAGAATACTAGCTGAAATTGCGGAGCCGCGGATGTCGCGGCTAAGCTTCTCTTACCGACCATGAATCGAAACGTTTAACGCGAAACTTGTGGATAAGCGAATGGGAAATATCGAAGTTCCAATATTCTGAAGATTGTACAAAAATGATACAATAACTTCATTATGAATCTTCTAATGTATAGATTCAACATAGGAAAAGAACTTTCGAGATATAAACAATCTTTGTAGTCCTTTTTTACTCATTGTTATTTTTCAGAAAGAAATAATTTGATTGGAAGTTCTATACATTTTTTGAACGAAGGAAATAGCATGATCTGATTTTTATTTTATTCTGAATCGCGCCGTGATCCATCATTCTACGAACATACTGCAAAGGATCGTTTATTGAATGAATATGTCAAAAGTAAATATCAACGTTGAACGAGTTTCTAAGCAGAGGCAACGAAAGCGAAGTGATTACATAAATTCATTCAAAGAAGCGAAACGTTCAACGGCAACGCGTTGAATGTCTTTATAGGATCGCTCGGCTTACGTAAAATTCCATTGAGGGCAAAGTACATTTTGTGCCAAGTTATTCGAAGCTCGATTAATGATACGGACATTGCCGCTCTGGCATCTACCCTAAATCCACGTTTCAACCCTTACACGTTTAAGCACCATCACGGTATTATGTGATTTTATGAACGATACATTCACGTAATCCGACAAGGATTATGACACGCACAAAGAAGGAGGTGATAGCTTCATGTTTATAGATATTATGACGAACCTTCTTTTTTTTTTCTTTTTAAATAATGAAACAATAATTAATGTTTTTATTATATCGCGTAAATATCGTTTGATTTATAATAAAATATCTTAATATTTGATATTGCGTGCATGTGTGTCTACATATATCAATATGGTTTAATATATATATAAACGTATTTTGAAAAAAAATTTAGTATGGTATAAAAATGCTTTCTCACACTATTTTATGCACCCTTAATCTTTGATTTAAATAGCTCGTACAGCTCGCATTATAATTTTTGTAGATACAGTGAATTTCTTGAAAAACCTGTTCGATCGGGAGCAACCTTGGTCCAGAGTTTTCTCACGCTACCGACCATTGGTCATCTCACGAGATGCGAATGAATGACGCGCATTCGATGAGAAGTAGGAGCAAGGGGATGAAACTGGTCGTGCAGGATCACCGATACAGCTACGACGCGAATCCATGAATGACATTTACATAATTCGGTATTTTCTACATCAGAAAATATGACGAATATATAACTCGTATCTCATTATTACATCTTCAAGATTTAAGTTAATAATTAAATATAAACATTTCTTGTGTTTCTGGAAATTTTTCAAATGTCTATTCAAATTATTTCACACTAAGCTCTCTATTTAGAGTAATAAAATTTTATATTTAAAAAAAATGTTTTAAATAAATAAAATTTTATATTTTTAATAAAATTACTCAAATAACATTAAATTATCTGTTAACCGTCGATTTTCTATTATAAACTTACAATAGATCATTCGTCACTACTCGCATGCAAATTTAAACGAGTTCTTAGATGTTCTTTTTTTCGATATAGGTATCAGCACAGAAACGATCCCTACATCCGTCAATAAAAAAGATTCTCAGATGAGCACTTGAGAATAATTGCTTGTTAAATATTTATATGAAAAATGATGCAATTGAAAAGATTACTCTCAAAGGGTTACTCTTTTCTACGTTCTCGATTTCCAATTGAAGAAACCTGTCTTACTGGACCTAAGGATGAAGTTCTTTTACCAGTCGAGTTCTCACGATCCCTGGACCAATTCGTGGACCAATAGACAAGCGGCATTCTTCGGAAAAGAAAGAAACGGCTAAGTAGTGGGGATCATTTTGAAGTCTAAAACGAAAAATCCATTTTAATGGCGAGGGAAACTATCGAAACCGGAAACTGGTTCGGCGTATTTCAAGAGACGGAAATCTCGGTTTGTTGGTCAGTTTGAGGGATGCTGCAGTCCACGCAGCATCCCTTCTGCTCGTAAAGATATTTTTCACGCATCGACAAATTTTTTAATTTTTGTTTAACGTCAAACGTACCTTCGTTGGACGACCAAGTCGAAGAAGTTGATGTCCTGCACGAAACTACAGTGAGTAATCTCTTATTTCATCTAAAACGCGAGTGATAAATGTTCGCCCATTTGATTTCAACATTCTCCTTTGATTAATTTATTAATTACATATATATATATATATATTACAATTCTGTCGGTGGACATTTTTCTTGAATTTCGATAAAATTAATTTTCATTTTACGCTTCTATATGAAAACAAATCATTCGATCTTACTTCGAAATACAAAACTTTTGTGATAAACCGATCTCATCTCGTACGAGTATCGTTGGATGAGAACTAATATCGCGTTACATCGAGGATCCCTTTCGACATTCGTGTCTGAGCAATCCGAGGTTAGAATTATTGATCTAATACTCGAGGAAGCTAAGCCGGGTGTCTACGTTGGCCGTGAACGTATCTTATACTTCCCACCCTACGTGCCACCCCCGACTGGGCTCAAAGCCTTGAGCTCGGCAGCCCTAAAAGGAACCCCATAATTAATCGCGTCCCAACTGAAACACCCCCGAATAGAGGTAGATTCTCACTATACCTAAATGAATTCCCTGCGGACGCGCGCACACAAAAGGGAGAAACTGAGATAGACGATACTTCTTCCAAGAAGTTGTTCCTACTAATTCGTGTGTATTCTTTCTCAAAGAAAAAAAAAAAAGAAAAACAAAAGAAGAAGAAAAAGTTTCATTAGCCATAATCGTTTTTTATAGCTTTCAGGATTAACCGATCAACACACTAATTAATAGTATATAACCTGTTGAATTCAGACTTTTTAATTATACTCCGATAATCTGCTTAAATTGAATCGAGATAATCAGATTGTTTCTTTGCTTTCTCGTTAATTTCATCGAAACGATAGGTAATTGAATATTTAGAAAGGTTTGCAATACGAGCGTTTATAAATGTTGCTGCGGTATATTATTGATCGAAAATATAGTGACGAGCTATAGATTTTGGTGCATCCCCTCGTTACATCCATTTACCTGTCTATATATACATTCGAAGAGCGATAGATCGCAAATTCGTTTGACTAAAAGTACGGAAATCTAATACTGCGATATTTCTGCGATGGATTCGCTTGAAATTATAGTACGTTGAAATTCATATAGTATGTTCTGTCAACCTATAAATCCGAGCTCCTGCAAAATATCGTATTAATTATATGAATATTGTTATAATATTAGGATAAAACTTTTTTTAATTGTTTCTTTTTAATACAACTTTAAATATAGATTACGGAAATAAATCATTGAGAAAAACGTGTCATCAAAAAAGAGATTAACTTGTTCACGAAACAATTCACGAAAGAAACTAAACACCAGGATTTGTAAACGAGTAGAAATAAAAAATAAAATAAAATAAAATAAAATAAAATAAAATAAAATAAAATAAAATAAAATAAAATAAAAATACTTTTTTCACACTTTGCCAAACTGTAAAGGCAATTAGGGAACATCGATAATCCAGAAAAGGGCTCAATCGGTAAACACTTGTAAACGAGGTATATACTCGGCAATGGTGGTGGCTTCTCGTACCTTAGAACGAAGTGTTAGGTCGGTCGTACTAGCAGGTTGGAAACTACGTGTGGCCAGTGATTACGTCGATCGCCGAAAGAACAAACTCCGGATTGGATTAAGCACACGGCTGCACCGGCACCTTCGCCATTTACCGGCCGTGGCCGGCAGTCGCCGCCACGGTTTACCATAAAGTTTACAACTTCTGTCAGCCTTCGCGGCTGTAACCGTGCTAGAATGACGACAGGCCGACCCCTTTGGTCGTTGCTGTTCCTCTACGATCCGCACACTTGTGTCCTTTCTCTGTGTCTCTGTCTTTGTCATTCACCTAGATGAAACTTACATGCAGATAGGAGTTAACGCAAGAGAGACACGATAAGTTAATAATCACGTTCATTGTATTCGAGAAAACAGCCACGATTATTTCGAAAGGCTCGTAATTTCAGCTAGTTCAAAATCTTGTATCTTTATTTGTTCCTCTGACTTTTTTCATCATATATTTTGTTAAATTTAACCAAAGTAGTGTACCTACTTTATTTTATGATTTTTTCCCTTACTCTTATCTCTGCTATGTTCGGTTGAAGGACAGGTTAAATATCAATTTAGTTTCGCTCGTTCCCGAATGGTGAACTTCTACATCTTAATACAAGTCCAGCCGTTTACCATACGGAGTGAGAAATCTAGTTTGTACCAAGTTCGTGGTATTCTAGAGTAATGGAGTGGAATCATTTCCACGTGCCATTTAACTCAAGTCCAAATTATATTACAATTTGCTGCGGAAACATGGTTCCGCGCTAAAAATAATATGCGGCAACGCGTGCTCTCGAAACGTTTCAACCACGAATTTGTTAAAGATCTTGTCTTAATATTTGCAAAAATTTATAACACGTTACAAAATGAGATAAAATAAAAGAGAATTGATTTTATTTAATGTATAAAATGATAAATTACAATCTAACAATATATTTGTGCTTTCTCCCGTATTCCAAACCAACGCGTTTGAATTTGCATCGCTTTTCTGTTGCAATGTTCGCCTTCCAAAAAGGGCTCTAAACAGGAAGGTAGCGTAACGCACATAATGGCGTCAATGCAGGCTAAGCCGCAAGGGGAAGTACGATGCAGCACAACGTGGCCATCCCCTTTTCGTGCAAGAGTTAGTTTCCAACGAGGGTCCGGCACCCTTTCCTTAATTCGCAACTAAGATGGCAGCCGACCCGTCGGCCATTTAGTTTCACCCTCCCGTTCAACGTTCCAACTTGCATCGCGAATACTCATACGTAAAAGCTTTTCTATGTATATGCATGTACATACATTTACTTACTCTCTTACGACAGTGTGAGAATCGTGCAGTCATCGTCTATGTATAACGCGAGGCAGGATAATTTTCTCAATTTCGCAGTGTCTCCCGTGGGGTCGGTCGTTAAGGGCTCGAAGTGAGATTCCAGGGGGTTGAGGAAGGTTTTTAGGGTATAAGGGGTTGGTAAGGGTTAGACCGTAAGATAGTTTGATAGGCTTGGTTGCCAGGAGACCTCTAAGACCTTAGCCCGACCGTCTAATACCTAGAAAGGCTGCCACCTGTACATATGTACTTCAGGCTTATAAGTGATCCTACCTATGTATCTATCGATACTCTCTACATCTACTGTATTATGTATATCTCGATAAAATATAAGAAAATACATTTGCAAGTATTAATGAATGATTAAGAATTATGATATTCTGAATGTAAAATCTTCAAGAAAGAATACAAACTTAATAACTTTCTTTAATCATAATCTTAAAATTAAAAATACGTTTCGCCTCAACCTATATATAGGATATACATACGATAGACTCATTCTGGCGTATTTAATAAAAAATTTTGTTCTTTAAATAAGAAAACTGATATTATTGATTCTTTTCTACAAATTTCTTAAATAATGGACGAGTATAAAATATTGAAATTTAATTGAGAAGTTGATTGTATTCGTTCGGTCGTTTAAACCGAATATTCGTGCGTTTATAAACGCAGGAATATCCTCGATCGAGCCTCGTCAACCGCGAGGTACAATCTTTCGCTTAGCGCCGTTCCTAACCTATAACCTTCTCTTTCTATAAGCCATTTTAGAGCGGCGACATTAATGTGGCGTAATGTACCAGCATGCATATCCACCGGACAAGGAGTATAAGGTCAGAGATACTCGCGCGGCCAATGGCTGAACGTGGTAGCCTGTACCGAACAGTTTTACCGATAAGACCCACCGTGTTTAACAGCCCCCGGCTAAAGCCACCCTTCCTCCCATCCACCTACCACCCTTCCGTAGTTCCCTCCTCCCCTTTTACTTCGCTACACGTAGAACCTCAACTGTATATTACATGGCACATAGGTAAGCGCTTGCTAGTAACGCTCTACGGATAAGCCGAAACGCGAAAACTTTGCCACGATTTCACTTTTGACTCGTCCAACTACCTACGCTCTGAATGCTTCTCCAAAAAGTAATTCTACAACTTCGATGAACTTGTTACTATAATCCAAAATATTACAAAAACTTATTATATATTAATGAAGTTCTATTCGAAGAAAGAATAACTAGTTTTGTAATCATTTCATAACATCGGTGATCTCGATTAAAATTATGTTTATTTATCAATTTGTTATAATTATTTAAATATGAGTGTATTAAGTATAGCATGTAAAAATATGTATCACTTCATATTTTCTCAATAATTATTGACATTCATTCAATACACTTTACCCGGCGCAGTAAACATAAGACAAACGTCGACAATAAAACAAAAGGATACGATCGATTTTATCGGAATGGACTTTCTCTCTCGAAGGAACGAACAAAAAGAAAGAGAAAAAACAAGGAAAGCCAAGGCCGAGAGAAAAAAAAGAAAACAGAAAAAAAAAAGAAAGAGAAAAAAAGAAATAGAAAAAAAGAAACGAGGCGAAGGTGTCTCGGTTGGAAATCGACGCGAGCGCCGGAGGTACGTGGAGGAGGAAGAAGAGGGGATTACGGCGATGCAGAAGCTCCGGGAGCACAAGAAACAACCCCTTAGAGCCGGATCAATAGAAGAAGGGGGGTGGTAGACGCCCGGACTGAGGTGCCGAGTGGGAGGGAAGTCGGCAACGGAGCGGTGGTCGTCGCCGTTGGCGAGAAGGGTGAGACGCGAAGAGTGAGCAAGAGAGAAAGAGAGGGATGAGAGAAAGAGAGAGAGAGAGAGAGAGAGAGAGAGAGGGATGAGAGAAAGGGAGAAAGAGAGAGAGAGAAAGAGAGGGATGAGAGAAAGGGAGAGAGAAAGAGAAAGAGAGAGAGAGAGAGAGAGAAGAGAGGAAGAGAGGGTTGAGAGATGCAGGGGTGGAAAAATCTTAGGTTCCTGGAGCGTCGGCGGAGAAGAGCAGAGATCTAGCAATGGTGGGAGTAACCTTAGACAAGAGGCGTGGTCTGCTTCGTATTCTCACCCCCAGGGTTTCCACGGAGAAGCAACCCTTATCGTCGACGTCGGAGGCCGAGCACCATGGACGACGACGATGACGACGACTACGAACGACGACTTGCATGGAAGACATTGAACGACGACGTTGAATCTTCTTTCTCTTTATCTCTCTTTCTTTCTTTCTTTCTTTCTTTCTTTCTTTCTTTCTTTCTTTCTCTCTCTTCTGAAATCAATGTTTTTTAGCTCTCTTCTTTATCTTCCCAGCGAAGAGAACCTTCCGTGGTTCTTATCACAAAGGAATGCTCGCGACGCGACGAAAGAAAGAACGCCGTAGAAAGGTAGATTTGTACGCGACGAGGATGTCCCGACGAAAGCTCGCGGCGGAGAGCTTTTTTATCGGCCAACGGGTAGACGAAGCTCGAAGAGTGAAACGCTGCCGCTGCGGCCGTACTTTTTTACGGCGCATGCGGCTAACTCGCGAGAGAAAGACCACCACCGGTACTGGCTTTCATTGGTGGTGGGGTTGAAAGAGAATCGAACCTCGCTAGTCTGCGTTCATCGTTTTCTCTTTTTCTCTTGACGCTCACTCACACGTTTACTCTCTCATTCTCTTTTCTTTTTCACGTCTGTACGTTCGAGTACGTACTCGAGTAAAGTTAATCCGTAGAAAGTGAAAAGAGCCATAAGAAATTACTGAATCGACCTAGAATTTTAAGAAAAAATTTTTTTGAAAGGCACGACTTTCCCATTGAGATCTAATCGGATCCTATACCTGGTATCAATGTACTAATACATATATTCTTATATTCTACGTATAATGAGACCGCTGCATTACCTTCAGACTTACAAATAGAGAAACAGGTTCATTCATACTACGAATCAACTTCTAATCACCACATTGACTTCTATCGTGGCACGATCTATGACTTTTGAAAAGCATACGTACGCTTTGCAATACGAAGAACCGATATAGCGTACCATGATCAGTTTCCTCACACATACATTAAAGCACGTTTATAATAGTGGTCGTTTACACAGGCAAATCTTGCAGTACGGAACGTTCATACATTTCGGTTACATTACCGTAGACATCATCGGATGTGTTGACGGGAAATACGAGCATAACTCAACCGATCCTACCTGCCGGTATTTCGCTAAAATCTGTGTCCCTCTCCGTGCCTCCCTTCTTCCTCTTCCCACTAGCCTGTTCTCTCACCCTCTTCAACCCTCTCGCTCCTCTTCACTACCCTATCGTGTTCCCACTTCGACCCTCTCCATCTCTTTACTCTCTCTCTCTCTCTCTCTCTCTCTCTCTCTCGCACTCTCTCTCGCGCTCTCTCTATCTTCCTCTAACACTGCACTGAGTGATGACGTCATTTCCTACCGAGCATTATACATCTCACAGCGTATTTCCGTCGCGCGATTAAGATTGGCTGGACTGTAACCTGCAAAACGAGATCTTCATATCTGAGAAACGTTACCCGTTATTCTAGTTGGAAATGGAAAAGTTAAAAAATGTTGAAATCAATTTCTTGAAAAATTAATAAGATTTCATAATTATTTATTTATTATTATATTTATTTTATTATTATTTTAATATATAGTAAATATATGCTAATGTTATTGATTAACATATCTATATGCTAATAGATTAAATTCTTTTCTTTCGAAGTTGTCCAAAATTTCATCAAAGTCTGCGGAACTCATTGCGTCAGATTTTGCTGTACGATTACACATCAAAATACGTACGTGATTCGATTTAGGAAATAACTATGACAACCAGAAGCTCGGACAACGTATTAATTATTGCATGCAGAGGCAAATTGTTTTCGTTATCGTATTCCTCGTACTGAATCGTCGCATACGCGTATTTCGCATTAAATTATCATAACTGTGGCATTCATAAACAAGGCATCGTTATAAGACCGAAGAAATTGTTTCAATTGTAAAATAAGGTTCGAGCGAGTCGGAGTTATTTATTAGAATGGAACTTTCTGAACGCCTAGATCAAATCAAACGACGAATACGAAGGTTAGAATAAACGACCAATTGGACGATCGCAATTCACTCGACGAATGTGACGCTTTTACAGTTATGGCTTCGTAAAAGGCAAATTGTACTCGAATTACCCAACAAAAGCTCGCACTTCGCTTATCCACGACTACGTACGTTTATTATCGTAAAAACATTTTCAACTTGATATGATTAACCAGGAAAAGGAAATGTAAATATTATATATATAATGATGGTGATATCTAAATCTATTTCATTAAAAAGTCGAAATAATCAATAAGCATAGAAAAAAAAGTTATCGATATTAACGATCAAATGAAATTATGCCCTTGTCGCTATCGAAGAGTTTCTGGTAAGTGGAAAGATTGAATGGCAGGAAGGAAGTATCGCAAAAAGGCTTTTGAACGGATACAATTCCGTAAATTTCTTCAGCAGTACGGACCCCTCCATGTTCAATAGGAAGCAAGAAAAGCCAGTTGTTCGATGTTTTACACGCTTCTGGTCCACTCGGCGCGACGTGTTTGCCGGAATCAATTGTTGTTTCGGGGTTTGTTTGCGGGCAAAGTGCACCGTGCGCTGCCCAATGAGCTACCGTCGAAATATTAGCGTGGAACACGAACACACGGGAGAGAAATTTGAGCGTCAATTCTACGAGTTCACGATTGTGACGTGTTAATGGTATTCGAAAACGCACCCGTGAAAATATCCCCGATTGCTGCAATTTGAAAGAGCTAGAGTTAGAGAGAGAAAGGAAAAGAGGAAAAGAGCAAATTCTAACCCATTATTATTGTTCCTACTGATTGAAACAACGATTCGTAGAAACTATGCAAGCTTTCATCTCGAAATCCTAAATGCTTTTACCAATGAATACAATCAGTTCATGAAATTCCTATGAAAAAGAATTTTCCAGAATCTTTCTTTGATAAAAAAAAAGAAAAAAAAAATGCCAGAAAGAAGTAGTACATCACAGTAACATCCAAGACGATTCCCACGGGACATCTTCCTCTACTGGAATCTCTGGACCGCAGAGTTCCGGATTCCAAAAGAGTAAAGTAACTTGCCTCCCAGAACGAGAAGGGGAACTGCTTTTCGTCCAAGCCAAGGGTCGTGCGAGAGGTTTCTCCTAGAAAACTGGTCCAGCATCTCTGGACGCTCAGCGAACTTTCGAACTAGTCTTAAACATGACACGGTAGTCCACTTGATAAAGTTGATCATTCATAAAAAGAAGTAATAAAAGTGTAAAACGAAGAATATATTTTAAAGAAAGAATAGTTGTTATACTACGAAAGTGAACTGTTTATTTTAAAAACACCCTAGAGCAATTTTTCTTTCTAATGTCGAATATCTAACACCCATGGATTAAAAATTGCTAGGTAACCTCGTTAATTACGTTTTCACCCCTACTCGTACGCCGTCACTGTTCTACATTTCTGACCGTTACAGACAATAACGTACGAGTTTCAACAGAATCCAATTAATGCTGACATCTCTCCGGATGTCTTTCACCATTTTGAATTTTAAACGGCGTAATATGCTAGCCGACACACGTCAGTCTCTCAAATTGGCGAGCACTTTTCTCGTAGGATCAAGTTACATACTGGTCATGGTTATGTCAACGTTGTTGTGTAGATGTTCTAACTTTTATTCTTATACTTTTTTATCTTTATCAAATTATTATCCAACCTATCAATCGAAGCAATGGTATTTTTTACCAAATTAAAAAAAAAAAAAATAAAATAAAATAAAATTTTATTAAAGATAAAATTAATAATGATAAATGAATTAAGAGATAAAAAAATTCTTAAAGAAGAACGTATTTATATCTCTACGAATAATTATAACATAGAGCCGAGTCATGGTTCGTTATCAAAGAACGAACGCATTAACGTAAGATCTTCCTGCTTTTCCCCAACGTACCATCGTAAAGAGGAGACAATGCGGCTAGCTACAAAAACAGGAGTATATCTGGAATGGCGAAGAAGGGAGAACGGAGCCCTTACCTAATCCCGAGACAATACCTAGTTCGAGCGTCGTCGCCAAGGCAAAGGCAAAACGAGGGGATGGACGATTCTCAAGGGCGAGAAGAGAAGCCCCTTTAGCTGGTCGAATGTGTCCGAGGTTGGAGGTGGAAGGTAGAGATACAGAAAGAGGAGAAGAAGGAGAAGGCGGAGAAGCTGGAGAAGCTGGAGAAGCTGGAGAAGCTGTAGAAGGTAGAGGAGGAGATTGGGGGTGGTAGAGGAGTAGAGAGGGTGGGCGGTCACTTGACGATTAAGAACACGTACTAACCCTGCTTGGTTTTCCACCCCTGCAGCCTAGGATCAATACAACTTACTTTCCCCTCTTACCCCTCACTACAAAACCTCCTCATCCCTACTCTACCGACCACCGACGTTCTTATGTCGCTGAACACTACGGCGAAGCTTCGCTTCTTACGAATCCACCGGACTACAAAACCCACGAACAACTCGGTCGGATCCAACGGGTGACCACCCTTAATTTGCTACAGAAAAAAAGAGAGAAATAAAAC
This sequence comes from Vespa velutina, assembly GCF_912470025.1. NCBI lineage: Eukaryota > Metazoa > Arthropoda > Insecta > Hymenoptera > Vespidae > Vespa > Vespa velutina. The sequence goes on from NC_062192.1 coordinate 3,526,025, forward strand.
GTAAAAAATACGATAGTAAAAGTTTGAAATAATAGACATAATATACGATCATGAAAAATTGGATCGCAAACAATAATAATTTGCTTCTGGAAGTATTGAAAGAGTATCGAAAAAATTCAATGAAAATACAAATAATCATAATCGAATACATTTCTTGGTCTCAATTGATTGGAAGTCTTATTAACGTTTCATAAATATTCCTAGATATGTATTTCTAACGGAGATAAAACTTATAATAGTTTAAGAAAACGATCAATTTAATCATCATCCTTTCAAAATCGCCAAAATATATAATTGTCGCATATTCATTGATATTGATCATTAGCATTTCGTTATTTATTTGCTCACAATTCACCCGGTAGAAATGGCTTGGCCTGGTAGAAGTGTGAGGATCGTAGGTGTGGAAGTCTTCTTACGATCGATAGAGGTTAGTCGCGCCCAGCTCCGCGGATGGAAAACCCCTCACCACCCTTCCCAGTTCTCTCTCTCTCGAGAAAGCAAGAGTAGTAGTGGTGGAAATGAAATTGGTAATGCTAGTGGTAGTGGTGCTAGTAGTAGTAGTGGTAGACTAGTCGCCTTCCGGAGGTGTAAAGTCGTCTTCTTCAAATCCTTTCTTCTTCGTCTTCTTATTCTTCGACGCGTTAGCCGCGTAAAAGCTCGCGGCAACGACTTCTAACAGTAGGGTCGCAAACGTTCGAGATTTTCAACGTGGGTGGGGAGTTTTCCTGGCACTTTTCCACCTTTTCCGTACTCCACTTTTCCCCTCCCTCTTTCATGAAGTACTTTCGTCCTTTTCCACCTCTCTGTCTCTCTTCCTCTCTCTCTCTCTCTCTCTCTCTCTCTCTCTCTCTCTCTCTCTCTCTCTCTCTCTCTCTCTCTCTCTCTCTCTCTCTCTCATTATCTTTGTTCCTCACATTCGTCTCAAATAGCCAACCTATCCTTGCCTTATATTTTCTCTCTCTCTTTTCACCCTTCCAGTACTCTACGGCAAAGCGCTTGCGCTCTCTCTTTCTCTCTAGATATCTTTCTCTCTTTCTTCTCTTTTTCCTACGGATCTGCAACGCGACATATACATACGATGTCGAAGGACTCTTTCACGAAAACGAGGACTCCCTACTCTATACCGTACTTGTTACGGAATACGCTAGTATAGCCAACCGAGAATATCGCGGCACAGAGGTTATTCTGGAATGGTACTTCTCCACGTGAATCGACGAGATATTTAAGGCTATCAGAATGATAATTACGGTGTATCTAATTCAACATGTACGGAAAATTTGCTTGAAAAGTTTTATTATAATTTCTCAATACAAGATTGTAAGAAATAAGACTTTATTTTTTTTCTTTTTTATTTTTTTTTTTTTTTTTTTTTATAGGTATGATAAGATGAATTACTAATGAACTGAAATTAAATGGATTTTTCATTTCCAACTCCATCCTCAAAAATGTGCTACTAAAATATCTTTCCTCTATCACTATCAGAGTCAAACGATTTCACGTTCGAACGAAGAGGGCGGATCGAAGGGTAATCAAGCGCAAGAAGATTCTCATCGTCGATCGATGGAAAAAGTCGAAATTCCTAGATCAGCGAACTCGTTAAGTCGGCCATTTTGGGCAAGTCCTTCGATGGCTTTTCGTAGGGTACCTGGTGCCACCCCTTGGATGAGCTTCAGCCGGCAACGTGGCTAGCCAACCCGGCAAAAGCGATTAATTACTTTGAGCAATTTGCTCACCAACTCCACTCAGCTCGTAGACCGACACTATTCTCATTTCTCTGTCCAGGCAGCTACTACCACTAGTAACACCACCACCACCACCACCATGCTCTCTGTCCGCTAGTCCGTCCATCCGTCCGTCTGTTCATCCATTCGTTCGCTCGTTCGTTCGTTCGTTCGTTCGTTCGTTCGTTCGTTCGTTCGTTCACTCGCGTAGAGATAGCTACGTGGACATGTACAAACACGAGAAAACTCATTCGTAGGGATTCCCACCGATAGAAGCAAGCGACGTGTAGCTTACCTATGTGCTGGTCATTCAACGAAGGCAGAGAGTGACTTCCTGTAAAGCTATGTACATCCAACCAAGGGCATTCTCGTTCGAGTTGTCGAAGGGTTAGAACGCCCGTAGTCAACATCGAATACGAACGCTATTTTCTAGCCCGAATACACCAAGTAGAGCGCGTTACTTCTCTGCATTGATCCTCCTGCCGCTTCGAAATTCCAGAGTTGAGTACCTGAACGCCTTTAACCCTTTCCGGAGCTCGCCAGTCGAGGCTGTCCGTCCTTCTATTTCTTTGCCACTATCGCGTAATGAAGAACGAGAGCGATTCCGTTCGAGCTATTCGTTCCAATCGAGAATTAACTATCTCAACCCTGTTACCCGTAAATTTCGATCGTTAAATCGTATAGAAGAGAAAGCAAAGCAATGGACGATAAAAGTTTAATTGAGCTGGATAAGAAATATTAGAAAAAAATTAAGATCGAACCATCGATAAATATCATTTTATAACGTCACATTTAATTGACATTTATCCCGATAAAAATGATTCCGCGCTCATGATATTCAGACTCACAAAGATATTAAATTAATGAGATTAATTAACAGAACAGACCCATGAGTTAATGTAGAAGTGTGTGTAGGGTTGACCGCAGGGTTACTCACATCTGGAACGGACGACAGCATTCTAGGGGACATTTCAAATGAGCTTTACTACCTTTACCAAACAATTAATAGAAGAATTTTAAATAGATTAACGAATCGTTATTTAATGATATGAATAATAAGCCAAATGTATTCCAAGCTGTTTCTTTATATTGAAGTATTTTTGCTGAAATAAGAAATCCTTCGAGTATAAAAAAAATCGATCTAATAAAAGTCAAGACATAAAATAATGAAGAAGAAGTATCAAAAATTATAGGAAAGAATTATAGAACATCATGAGTTCTTAAAAGGCTTAAGTAGAATTTATCATAGTATGCTGGTAGTTTTGTTTATGGATAAATGTCTTACTTCCCCTACTTTGGCGGTAGCCGCGGCCATCATGTTACCCCGCCTTTCCTTTCAAAGCCCCACGTATTCCCCTTACAAACGTTAGACCTCCACCACCACTACCACCACCATCAGCAACAGCAGTACTACCACCACCACTATCACCACCACTAGGACCACCGCCAGCATCGCTACTCCTCGTCTTACCCTCGCTTGAAAATGTGGCTCCCCAGGTCGGTCGTCCCCACCCTCCACCCCCTTGACTCACCATTCCGACTTACCCCCTCCAAACGACGAAGGAAACGTCGAAAGGCGCCAATAGCGCTTGGGTAATTTCAGCTTATTGTTAAGGGGAATGAAATACTCGACGCTTTGAACACCAGAGAACATTAGAAAAGGAGTTGAAAACTTTTGAAGAAACAATTCCGTGCCGATGTTTTATTTAATGAATCTCGGACATTCTAATGTATACTTTCAGAAGAAGGGATTATGCAAAGTGAATTACTCTTACACGACTAAAACTACGTTGTTAAAGTAATCGTTTTGCTTCGGGTCGTACAGATGAAATATTAATTAAACATTATTTATATATAGATATAATATAATATTTGGTTCTATAAAACTATTTTAAATAATAAGAGATTAATATTATTAAATATAAAAATTATTATGAAATTAATATTTTCTTTTACGACATAATATTTACATGCTAAAAGAAATTAAATTGCGAAGGTTATATCATTAAAATTTATCTGTCGTTTGTATGAAAAAAAAAAAAAAGCGTAGAGAAAATGAAACGAGATAAAAGGAAAAGACGAGAGAAAAAAAAGGGTTAGCATTACGAGCTCTAGAACGCAAAGTCAAGTTGAAAGGATTAGAAGGATCCTTAATCGGTGAAACCAAATCCGAATGAGGAAGGGAACGGAATGTCCTCATTTCTATCCGTACTTTTCCACCCAAAAGTACGTGGAATTCAGCAATAAAGATGAGAACTTTCGATCGCCGCGTTGGTTTTCACTCCCTCTCGCATTTCTCGATTCCTCTTCACACTTTCTTCCTCTCACCTTTTTTCATGGCCTCGCCTCAAGGCATTTCCCAAAGATGACTCTATAAATTTCTCAAAGAACGTTCCAATTCTCCTTTTTATCTCTATTATCATTATTTTCATTAATCCATGTTAAGTAATAAAAAATATCAAATACAAAGTATAAAAATATAAAAACTATCATGAACGTGTTATTACGAACATGTTTAGAAATTTTTCTTCATAATCCTTAATAACATAAAATAAATAACATAAAATCCTAAAACGTAGAAAATTTGAGGATCGATCAAACCGGAATAATAATCCAAGCTTTAAACGGCTAGCCGATTTTGCTACCGAGGTTGAACTCGAACGGCGAACGCCGCGATACGTAGTCCCAGGACACAGGACGAGCAAGGACGAGTGAGGATGTGTAAGGACGCGTTGTTGCAGGTAAAGGAGAAGTAGGTAGAACGTGCTATTCTCGAGGCAACGACGATCAATACCCAACAGCTCGGCACGTACGAGTCTGTATAACTATACCAGTGTATTCGGTGTATATGGTAAAGGAGGGTAGTTGCTAGAAATAGGGGTGGAAACATCCCCAAGGAACCGATAGTGGCCCATAGCGTTGGCAACCCACCCCATAGTTTTAGCCAATGGATGCCCACTACAATCTCTAGCTTCGTACTACGAATGAGATGCAGATCTATCTGTATCTCTCTTTCTCTCTTTCTCTTTCTCTTTCTCTCTCTCTCTTTCTCTCTCTCTCTCTCTCTGCCTTTCTATTTTCTCCCTTCCCCTTCTAATTCTACTCCATCTTTCGCTCTCCTCTTTCGTCTTCAGAGTCGTTTCGCTATTAAATGCACTGCTTCATATATCAAGAACTTGGCTCTTAGCTGAATTTAGAAATTATTTGTAACTGGCTTTGGTCCAAAGAAGAAAGCTGTATCAATAATTACACAATTTTGTTTACTTTTAATCGTGCAATTTAACGCATTTCATTAAATGACTGGTAAAATCAAATCGCGTTCAAAGAAGTGAAATAATCTTTGATATATAATATACACATATGTTATATTTACTTTGATATATTTTATACACATATACGAAGAGTTCGAAGCTTTGAAAGGAAGAAGGTGTACGTTAACTCTATCACATCGATCCCGAGATCAACGATGATCTCTCATCCGTCCTTTTCTCGCCGTTCGTGCGGAAACGCAGAAAGATCGTATCTCACGGCGTACCTTTGAGTTTATTAACGGAGAAGGCCGCGAATGAATGGAAGGAGTATGATAAAGCGCGTTAAAAGAGGGTGGCGCTCTCATCCTAAGGGACGAGCGCGCGCGCGCTTGTGTTGGAATGAATCCGAAGGGTGAAGGGCGAAGTAGACTTCTGGGGGTGGTAGTAACGCTGCCTGGAAGAAAACGCGGAGGTACTCCGAGAAGGGTTTCATTCATGAACGTGTTTTATTGTTTCAGGACACAACGCCGACAACTCGAGAACAGAGGAGCCCGGATAATAGCGACGGAGGAACCGGAAAGCATAAACCCACGCAAAAGTGGAGGCCACTTCAAGCGTTTTCTACGTGGCGACCCTTCCGAAAACGATTCGAACCTTTCCTTCACTGATTTCATCCCGAGAAATAAGGCACTTCAACGAAAAGATATTTTTCTTTTTATACGAAAAGATATTTTTCTTTTTAAACGAAAAGAAAACTATTGTTCAATTTTGGATAAGAAATATCAAAAATGTCACGAGACAGATCTTCTGAAGAATTTTCAAAAAAGACATTAAAATAGATCAACGATCAATTTCTGAAGAAATTCTGAAGAAAAAATGAAAATATTTCAACGAAGTAATAATTGGTTAGAAACGTAAGAAAATTTAATAATGTCGAATCATGAATTAGAAATTCGAAAAATATTTTCCGAATTTTCACGAATAAGAAAAGAAAAGTAATCGATTTTTTTGAAAAATGTTCTAAGGATTAACAATATATATATATATATCGAAACTCCTCGATAAGATGGAAAAATTGAATGAAAAGAATTTACTTGTCCAAGGGCTTGGTATTTGGAAAAAAAGAAGATCCTTCATTTTTATTAATATACCACGCCATTGGACTATAGATCCAACGATACTTACAAGTCTGCCACGCCCAACTTACCATCCTTAACTTCCTGCAACACCTATGCGAACCCTTTAAATCCCCCTGCCGATTAACATACTCCTCCCTTCGCCCAGTCTTCGAAAGAAGGGTTGTCCAAAAGTAGAATCTTTTTGTTGACATTTTTTCTTCCGATTTACTTGTACACTCACTGACAAAAACTTGAACCCCCATTTTATCATGATTTTCATCATTGAAGATTATAAACTGACTAAACGAGCGAAATGGAAATTCCTTTAGGTGAAAAATTTACTTGAAAAATTTCATGATCTATTATCAAAACGGAGTAATTCGACAAAACCAACAAGTAATTTGCTAATTTATAAGGATTACAACAATTTCAATGGGCACTCAATTTCAATGGGCACTCAATTTCCAAAAAAAAAAAAAATTACAAAATTTATAAAATCACGAACGATTCGATGATGATATTACGAAGTCTTACTAACGATAAGCTATAAAATCGTTCGATGTTTCTTTTCTACACATACGAATACATACGAACATACACACATATACACACACGCGTGGCCTTTATCAATTTTCATTCATATTCACATAACGAAATGCATTAAAAATATGAAACGCTCAGCTTTTGAATTACAAATACACCCTGTCCGAGGCATTACGATCGATTCGAAATTATCCGACGGACCTGAATCGTCTACAAATCGAAATAGATGTAAATTGCATTTCCTGAAGAATGACAAAAGTACTAATTTGGGATAAAATCGAACGAAGTAAAATGAAGGAAAGAATACATTGGCCAGTTGAAAATATTCGAAGAGATTTTTAATGAAAATTTGAAGAAAAAATTATTTTCATATGGCATCCGTTTGGAGCATAAATAATAATAATGATGATGATAGAATTTAATAAAACGCAAACGTCGACGACTAATTTAATTGACAAATAAATTGCACAGAGAAACAATTTAATAAATTTTCTCATTTTGTCTCGCCAGATGTTATTTAAAAGCTCGAGAAACTGATTAGGATGATCTCGGATGGGGCGAATTTGAGCGGCAAAAGAAAATACTCCGACTGGGAAAAGAGAAAGACGAAAGAAAGATAAGCCAACGGCATTCCAATTAGCATTCTTACTCCTTACAGGTCCGTTGGCAAATGCCGGCCTTGGGAGGACGCGAAAGAGCAACATAAACCGTGCGATAAAACGTTGCCAGCCGGGCAACATACACATATATCACTAGTGTCACCACCAAGAGACCAACACATAGATAGCAAAGCATCAGGCGACGTGCTCTCACCGCCTGCTCTTTTATTCATTTTACTTTTTCACGCGGCTCCCGTAAGGCGGTAAAGTTGAGCGCGGTAAAGAAACACGTTCGAAAGAGAAAGAGCGAACGAAAGAATTATAGAGAGAGGGAGAGAGAGAGAGAGAGAGAGAGAGAGAGAAAAGAGAGGAGAAGAGAAAAAGAGAAGTTCGTAATGCTTCGTATGCGCTCTGCTTCCCTGACGACCCTCACCTCTTATGGTTCTCAAAAAATATTTTTACTATTCCAGTTTATCCACTCTTTTGTATTAAACATTGTATACATATTGTTACGATATTATATACTTCAATTTTTTTAATAATTGCCAAAAACAACAATAACAAATTATTTAATTAATATTTTTCATATTCTTTCTTCGGGGAAAAAAATATTTAATTGAAATAATTAGAAACGAAAAATAATTTGTTTTATTAAAGAAAAACTCATCATATCTTTCGTAGCTTTTACATTTGTCTTAGACAAAGTTCAATTGTATCGAACGATCGTCCATTAATTTTACGATCTTATGAATAATCTTGACAAGTCTGTATACAAGCTTTGATACATAATTGATTTTATTTGATTTTTGAAGAAAAAAAAGAATTTACATCCCAAATTTTTATCTCCATCGAGATTGTCGCAGGAAGAAGAAACTAAAGTTGAGAGCCACCGTGTGCAAGGAGCTCACCGTTTTTACCACTTTACGAGAAATTCACACCGCGGAGCTCTCTGAAAGATAGCATCGACCCTTCGTGACCATCCGCGAACATTTTCGCGCGGACAAAATTTTCCCGTCTTTTCGCCTATCCATCCGTCGTACCTGTTTCATCTTTCTTTTTCTTTCTCTCTTTTTCTTTCTCTCTCTTTCACTCTTTCGCAACACTTAAATGCTTCTCTTCCTCCTCTTTCTCCAACTTCCACTCTCTAGAAAAGTACCAAAGCCGAAAAACGTAAGAGTAAAATCGGTGACATCAATTTTCTCACTACTGACCACTAAATAAATAATCATTTAATTAATATTTAATTATTTATTTAATAATTATTATTCAATTATTTATTCAACGACTTCATTTCTGCCGGATTACAACCATAGCATGGTTTCATCCCTTATCGCATTTTATTATCAAGAATCACGCATAAAATTTTTCTCACGAAACTCTTTCCTTTTTTTTTTTTTTACCCCCTTTGCTATCTTCTAATCATTATATTTTTCTTTTAATGATCAAACAGTACAATACAATGCTATTTTAGATATTTTTAATTAAATTTTTATTTTGATATAGAATATATGCCGCTGCATACCGCGATGAAATACAAATTAAATTTTATAATACGATCATATTTATTTAGTTCGAGTCCATCGAAAATTCAAACTTTTCTAAATGAAACTTTTTAGTTGGTCACGTTATTCGGTTCACCCTATATATCCCGATGACAAGAACGAACATTAAAGAGGAGAGACTGATACTCTGACGCTGCTGACCCTTAAAAAAATATCTTTTATTCGATCGATCGCTTGAAAACGAAATCCAATCGTATTTTAAACAAATCCATTTCGACGATTATTTAATTCTTTATTTAGAAAAAATCAATATTGTATTAGACTGTATATTCCGACAAAAAAATTGTATCTTTAAATTCTGTGTAAAAAATATCAAGAATTAATAATTTATATTGAAAGTTAATTCAATGAAAATGTAAAATTTCGTTCGTAAAATATTTTTTCATTATTGCATATTAGAATATTTTGATATTTACCAAGGAAATATATTAAATGTCATAAAAGTAGATCACATCGAAATATTGAATGACGCAAAATAATCTAAAATTAAACAATTAATCTAATTTTCATTTTATCAATCCAAATTTAATATTTTTTTGTAATATGATCAATAAATGCACTAGTATTTATACATCTTTAAAATCATTCCTATTGGAAGGTTCTTTAATATTGTCACGCTTGCAACCAAAGAATATGTCAATTATAAAAAATAAAAATAACTTTCATCGAATATCTAATAACATTCTGGAGTAATAATCAAATCAATTTGAATATTATTAGAAAGTAAGATAATAATTCGATAGAAACAAAGCATTAAATAATTGTAATTTTAATACAAAATCGAATCCATACCAATTTTCTGCCGATATCAGAACCAATGCTAATTTTATACACAACGTATAATTATTATCTCTATTCCTATTCAAATTATTGCGTATTCATTGTATGTACACTATTTAAATTGAAACTAATAACATTTACACACGGTAGATAAATAAACAGAGAATCTACGATATAGAATGAAAGCTACGGTAGATAAATAAACAGTGAATCTATGGTATAGAATGAAGGCAAATCTACTTCGATTTTCTAATAATTCGCAGGAAAATAGATAACAGCAATGTTTCATACACATCGATTTTAAAATTATGATGAATGAGATGAATGAGAAATGTAAAGTGCACTCTGAAACGATATTTTGATTATCATTATTATTTATTAATCCATATATAACAAATTTCATTTATAAAAAAAGAAGAAAAAAAAAAAAAGAAAAAAAAATTTGCTACGAATAAAAATTTGTTTTCTAATTAAATATACCTATTTCATGTGTTCATTTATTCATATTCTAAATTTATAAATGTACTTCATATTATTTCATCGTTTGATCATTCGATCAAGATCACCATTTATCTGTGAAACGTATTAACAAAAGAAAATTTTATTAAGAAAGAACTCATCCCTGATGATCTTTCATAACTGGTCGAATCGTACACGCAGATGGACCAACATCTGCCAGACCGGTTGGTCATCTCTTACTGATTTCCAGTCTCTACGTCGCGCTTTTGCATGTTTTTTTCGCCTCACGACCGGTTGATCCATTATTGTCCATGACTGGTCCATCTCGATGCTGCGATTTAGTCTTAGTGACCAGTTTGTCCAGTGCTATATCAGACCGCCTTTTAATGTCGAAATAGGGTGTCGACTGGTTTAACGAAAATCTTAACTTAGATATTATATTATATGTCTTGATACGAAATAAAAGTAAAGAGAAAAATATTTCAACGATCCGTGAACATTTTATCTATGAAGAAGAAATTGAATGACGTACAATAGATCAATGATGATAAAACAAGAATACATAATCAATTTTATATTATCTGAGAAGAGAAAAGAAACGTTAAGAATTAATTCTCGAGTGATAATTTAATAAAAATTTTAAACATTTAATGAAAATAGTGATATTTTTTTTTTTTTTTTTTTTTTTTTTTTATTTAATTCTCTATCAATAATCGATAATAAAACACAAACGATCGATCGAAAATAATATTAACAATACTACAAGTTTCTAACCAAATCTGATGTCATTGATAATTAATGAAATTAAATAAAAACAAGGATGGACAATGAGTAGTTATCTTTGTAAAAGAAAGCAAACTATATTACCGATAAATTTCTTGCTTTCTTGAAATCCTTCCGTTCAAACTTACTCTGAGATTACGTAGGTGGCTCTAGTAAACTGGACAATGGTCAGAATCAATAATTTATCGAAGATGCATGCAAAATGGTAACCTACGCCATCTCGTAGAAAATGGCTGGACATTTTCGTTGACTCCATTGGTTTTCAATCAATCGTTCACTCTTTTCTTCATTTTTCCTATATTTAAAATCCCTGCATTATCAGTTCTTATCTCATGGATTTTTGTTAATTAAAGTTACACTTGACTGAATAAATAATCGCACTTTTTCAGGATAAAAATAATAACAATTATTAAATCTTACGTTTCACTAATAAATTTAAAGCAAAATTTTATTATCGATGTCATAAAGATCAAAAGTAAATAACAATTCGGTAAAGTATCTCCCTTACGAACAACAAACAACTAGAAGGAAGATATCGTCAGATCAACGTTCATTGGTGTAAAAGTTTTGTTGAATTCGGATCCCTAATTTATAGAAAGTCGAGTGTCATGGATGTCGAGATTAATCCGTTTGAAGTCGGTCAATCTTAAGACGACAGCTGCTGCTGAAGGAATCCATTAGTAGGCTTACAATGTTCGCGTCTTTCCTGGGGTTTCTTGGACCACCCCCTTGAGGGAAAGCAGAAAGCCGCTTTTGTTCAAGATAATAAGCCACCATTGTTAAGATAGGTGGATCTATTCGTCGACCTTATTGTTCATCGACCCGCTTTGCTTTGAATTTCTATGATAGGAGAGAAATTCTCGACCAATGTTATCATCACTCTTGTTTGTCCGAAAAAGTTGAAAATATTTTAATCATTAATAAACCTATGTACTAAAAAGAAACATAGCAACTAATCAAACTTCTAATCGTTTTCTCTTTAAGTAAACTTATGAATTAATTATCCTGTATATTACTTATAATAAAAAATAATGTTATATTTCTATAGAAGATAAAAAAATAATTAGTCTTTTCTATTTTTCTTCGATCTCAACGCACATTGTAAGAACGTGCATAGAGACTCGTTGAGAAGATTCGCCATCGTCGTCATCATCCTTAGAGTGAGTGAGCGAGCGAGATGACCATAGGACCGAAAGCCAGCCTCGTGAAGCAGTACTGCACCCCCAGGAACAAAGTTATATCGGCTCCTGTTGCAAAGAGGGGTGAGGGACGAACGTCGATGGGGTAGCCCGTTCCTGGGGGAGCGACGAAGTTCGGTGATTACCTAGGACTCTCCTAGGAACGGAGAGTTTCCTACTTCAGCCTCAGCTCTGGCTTCAGGAACCTAACAGTCGAGCAAAGTAACTAAGGTTATTCGCTGGTTCGTACAGAGAAGCACAGGAAACGGTGAGTATAGAAGGTAGGGGTTGAAAGAGAAGGGATGCAGCCGATATACCGTGAGATTCTGCATCGCGCTATCTCCCTACTCGACCGATCGTTCCCATGAGAATTTCGAAGAGTCGTGATTGAGAGGAAACCTCTCGATCCTTTACCTCTGACCTTCTTCCTTCGACTACTTTAAGAAAATGATCCTTACTTGAGTTTTACCTATCCTTAGTATAATCACGTGAGATCATAAAGTATTTATAAATAATATACTAAGAACATTCGAAACGTTCGACTCGATGAAAAAACAATAACATTGGAACATTGAAACTTTAAAATTTATAATGTAACATCTGAAATTTTGAAAAAAATTTTAATATTTACAAAAGAAAATATTCTTACTCAACTGTGAAAGAACTTCTATTTTCGAGCAGTTTTGAGTTTATATTGAAAAAGCGTAACTCGCGATCGGCCAATTTCCCGGTATTTCAAAGGACACGAAATATCGTAAGGACGGGACGTCGTAATAACCATAATTCAATATGGCTGTTAAGATGATAGGAGTCTCGAGACTCTATGTCTGGTTTGCCCAGTTCCGTGGGGGTTGCAAATGGCCTGCAGAACCCTTTCCTGCACCCTCTCCTCTATCATCTACTGCACCCTCGATATACAGATGTTATCTAAGATGAAAATCAGGGAGAGGGAATACCATTGTTTCACAATAAGAAATCTCGATCATCCAAAGTTATACCAAGATTCCTTAAATTCTTAAATGTAATTTACACTATTTCGAATTGAACTTATTTTTCAGTGGTGTATTTGAATAATCGATAGACAGATTTCAGACAACCACTTGATTACAGCTCGTTATATCTAATCGAGTCGATTGATCTACCTCAATTTACGATTGAAATAAGAATCGTATAAAAATCATATATGTGTGACTCTTTTCTCAAATTGACCGTGATGATCTCTTCTCTCTCATCGTTATATGCAAAATAATCTTCGTTTGTTAAAATACAATTTCATAAATATATTTCTTAATGTTGCATTAATTATATACGAATTACTAAAAATTTGTATGTACACGAAACATTATAAACTGAGATAATAAAATTAATTATCGCAAAATATGATCTCGTTATGATTAAAAAATAAGAAAGAATAACGTTGACAATAAATTTAATGAAATATTCAATTATATAAATTAATCCAGATGTGAATAATGTAAAAATTTGTATAAATTTATAATCTCTTACGTTCATCCATCATCTCTTTTAAATTAATAATCTTATATTTTCTACGCTTCATCTTTTTTTATATTTTATCAATCACTCAAGTAAATATTATCTCATCAATCCTTCGAACAGGCTGCACAAATACGTCTACGCAAATACACAAATCTAACTTGGAAAGATTTCCTGCCATCTTAGGCAGTTAAGATCCCTACAACTTTCCCCTTCCATTGAATCTATGGATTGTTAGGGTGAAGGATTCGAATCCCCTTAGATCAGTGTAGGCGCGGCCATATTTTTTAGGAGGAGTACAAGGGGAACGCTTTCATCGCGGGAGAAGCGGGGGGATAAACGTGATGCTGTATGGAGCAGAGATGGTGCGCGGACACCCAATCAACCCTCTGTAAGGCACGTCTTACCCTCTCTACGAAGTTATCTTTCTTGTTCCTACCACGAACAGAGTTAGGGTACTCTCCGAACTCCCAACTATTGACCGAAACACTCTCTACTATCGTACCAAGCAATTGCTTCACGAAAGTTGAATTTCTTTATTATACGTTTTCTGATTTCTTATCGTTCGCTATATTTTTAATATAAAAATTAAATAAATTAATAAAACTAATATAGATGTAATGTAATCAATATTAAATAAGTGAATATAGTTCAACTGGAATATTTGTTATGCTTTAAACTTTATAAAATGATGTTTACGATATTCTAAAGACAGATATAATAATCCATCACATAAACAAATGGGTAATTTTAGCGTTGTATTGACACGACCGTAATTGAAAATTACTGTCACACAATATATAAAGTACAGTGATCGATGGAAAAGAAATTTCGATAAAGAACTTTCTTCATTTTTCAACGCTATCCTTCACCTCGCGCTCGCAAAGTTTACGCATTACAAAGACATTGATTTTATGTATCCAATCATCGCGAGTACCTCGCGTCGAGATGATAATGTCAATCCAATTTCGAACTTCTAATCCAAAGTTGTTCCCCTATAAGCTTTCGCGGTCGTCCGTTTCGGTACGAACAGTTGATGTATTTTCAATCTCGTTGATTCAACAAACTTTCTCCCGTTGAGAAAAGTAACGACTATGTAAGCAAACACGTCGCGAAAATATATTTTCATTATCGCAAACATTTTACGTGAATACTTTCATAGATTTGTAAACAAAAATGATTGAAATTGAAATTCATTTTTAAATAGTCTATCTTGGATCCTTGACACAAGAAAATCAATATTTTATTAATTAATTATTTTATTTATTTATTATAGTCATAGTAGAAGTAATAAAAAAAATTTCTCTCAAATAACGAACAGACATCTAAAACGTTCTGAAGATTAAAGATCTTAAATAACTTTAGAGAACTAGCTTGACCTGGACCTCAGAAGATATCACGACTTTCAGTTCTACTATATCGAATCATGAAATCCCGATGATCAAGGCATAATAATTCGGTGAAGCGTCTATAATTCAGATGTACCACGTGCTGTCCCTAATTTCCTTGATATTCACGTTGAAGGGTCCTTCCGCTCGAAGAACCTAAGGATGCCAGAAATACCTTACTATCGAGATATATATTGAAGCGCGCCTTACAGGATAGGCCTAGACACTTTGGACTTGTATTAATTTCATATCCCTTCCGCCGTCTGATGCGCGGACGGTACCTTCAATCGTCTATTTATTACCGACGTATATCCAATCTTGTGCCCTCTTCGAGATATCGCCTAGATGGTAGGGAGTGCCAAGTGGATATTAATTTCGATTAGTCCGCTCTAAGGAAACTTGATTGAAAACAGGATCGTCGACCGATATGAGAAACTAATAAGATGGTACACACACACACTCATGTGTGTGTGTGTGTGTGTATGTGTGTCTGATCAATTTCAAATACGTAATATATTGACGCTATCCTATATAGATATAAAAAAAGAAAAAAGAAAAATTACTAAATTCATCAAATAACTATCAAATACTATCTTTGACTTTTATAATTATGAAGTCTAATAAGATTAAAAGATCGAACGAGAAGTCAAGAAACGAGAATCGATCCTTGACACGAGTAACTTTAGGAAGATTCTCAAAGGGCGAACGAAGAAGACGAGACAGGACTAGAGAATTGGAACGGTATACCTTCCTTCCACCCCCGAAGTAGCTCGAAGGAAATCGGTGCAAAGTTAAATGCGAGTTCTATTAACGAAATCGAGTTGGTTCCTGGCAAAGCCAAGTGTGGATATGCACCGCATTACTGTAACCCCGTAAAGGAATTTGCGGTTTAAGTTGCGTTCCTCGCGGAGATAGAGCAACCTTTTGCCTTTCCATAGCATCTGTCCTACTCTTCGAAGCAAGTCCTCTCCTACGCTTGTACGCACTCCTTTCTCGCTTTACTTCTCCTTCTACTGATGATTCGCGGCCTCGGTCACCCCAAGGCTAGTTTCTCCACAGAACCCTTAAGCATAACTATCCGCACAAGTTGGAATCCGTAGGTACTTTCGCTGCGACGAAGCTACGAACTCGCCTCCCTTTTCAGAGCAACCACCCCTCTAGCTCCACACCCAACCTCCATCGTTTTCGTTCGGGTCTCGAACGCGAAGGCTATATTAGTTGCAAAAGCAAGCTGAAAGGAGAAACGGTGGATAGAGGGCTCGAAACGGCGCTCGAAGCTAAGATCGAGAGAAGGTGGATGAATAGAGAAAGAGAAAGAGAAAGAGAGAGAGAGAGAGAGAGAGAGAGAGGAGAGAAAGAGAGAGAATATCGCTGTGGAAATAATAAGCCTGACGTTTAGAATCTACGAGGTTTCTAGAAACTTGAGGATTCGAAATTATCTTCCTAGTTAGATGAAATAGATTGAAATGTATAGAATATTTCAATAATGAAGCATTCAATTTTGGTATTCTCTCAAAATTTTCATTCTTTCTTCATCTCCTTCTTCTTCATCTCAATATCAATGCAAGCGAGAAATTCCGGTTTGGATCCTCAATGATTATAACGACAGTTACACATCCAATAGAACCAGTCTTGCTTAAATAATCCTGCTTTTTCTACCCTTATAAATAGCGAACCGGTAAACTCGTGATGCCAGAAACACGCGTGCCGTCTATAAGAAGAGTGTCTCAGTTTTTCAACGGTTTTCATGGACCTAACATAGGATAATAAATAATTCGGAACAAAATAACACGACAAAAGAGAAGAACGCCATCGAAAGACGTTCGAGGAATATACCAAAGGGGTGGCCAATCGAGGCAACTACGAAAGAGGGGTGGGATAGTTTAGGGTGGGAGTATATGATGGTGGAGGCAACTCGTGCTAATATCGATTCTACCTAAGATTGCCCCAGGCCGTTCTCATAAATCGAGATTGAAATTGAAAGATAGAAAAAAAAAAAGAATCGAAAAAAGAAACCTAAGATTTCACGCAGTTCTTGTTTATCCTAAAATTAAAATTTCAATAGATGAAAAAAAAAAGAAAAGAAAAGAGAGAGAATTTCCTGATAAAGAATTACTCGAATATGATAAAATTCACTTATATTCGTATAGATAAGAGAAAATAATTGATGCTCAAATTGACATCGAAAAGACAATTTTAAAAACATTAAACCCAATATCTTAGAGTAATACTCAAATATAAGCTTAAAATCAATTGATCTTAACAAACATCCATACGAACGTTCAAGAGGCATTCATTTATTAGAGTAGTAAGTTATAAGATCGAAGGGGTCTAATGTAAGCAAATGTTTGTCATTAATTATTCTATGAATTCCATCGGATCGAAGATTCTTACGATGGTCTTTAAGAGGGTCATAACGTTTGTTAAATCGAAGAGAATAAAAGTGAGTTCTTCGAGAGAAAATATACAATTCGACAGAGAGACAATCGGAATTCGGAATCAGCGGTGAGTCCAGGAAAGCCAGGAAGATAAGACGTAATTAAAGTCGATGGGCAAGAGGGATAAGGAGAGAACCGGTGGAAGTACGTAGATTCGCAGGAGAGCATAAACTTGTCCCAGGGGATGAGCTTGCTTTCGGTTGGCCCTCAGCAACATTACAAGGGGAGTATCACAAATGCGACCACGAAACGCAACTCCTTTGTCGGACTAGCGTCTCACCGTTTAACAGCTAGCCAAGAGAACGAGCCGGAAAGAGAATCTTGGTTAATCTTACTAATCTTAGAACGATCAACGAGTGGACTTTGCAATATCAAGAGAAATACGTTATTGATCATTCAAAAATCATGAGTTTTTGATATTACCTATCTACTAATTAACATTGAAAAGGTTGATAATTCTATCTATTTAAAATTAAAGTAAATTCTCATTTAATATCAATGATTCTAATGATTTATTTTTTCAATGTCATTATACCTTGTCATTATATCTTCTTAACTGAACTTTCTGAACTTAATAATTCGACTAAAACGATTAGAACCATCAAAGTAAGCTCTGCTTGATATAATCTTTGTTTTTGCCGTACTGTCTTCAGTATTTACTATGGAGAAGTAAATACGAAAGGAGAAGTAGTACTCACTTTGATCTATTGAAATATTCAAGGATACAACACAGCAAAAAGCCAAATCGCTTTTGCAGAATGCTTGA
The DNA here is from genome assembly GCF_912470025.1 of Vespa velutina. Classification (NCBI taxonomy): domain Eukaryota; kingdom Metazoa; phylum Arthropoda; class Insecta; order Hymenoptera; family Vespidae; genus Vespa; species Vespa velutina. The sequence continues at coordinate 3,544,105 of NC_062192.1, forward strand.
TGAAGTTACTAAGAGTATTTGAAACTTGCGGGATCGTCAAATGAGTTATAATTAACTATAGCCAGTTCCAATAATTCGAAGAATAATTTAATTCGAAATTGATATTAAAAATTAAAATTAAAAAATTAAAATTAACTATTAAATGCATTCATTCTTGATCATTTTTGCCGATCAGTGTATTTAAAAATCGAATCTATAATCGTGTGAAAATAAAAATATAGAATATCAAAATACGTAAACTTAAGTCTTATAAAAGACAAAGGTCACGATATATATCTAAGTTTATCGCTAATGGTTACGCAACTTAAATGGCCCATAAATGAGTTGATTATTCTCGATAATTATGGATTCCTAAATCCTTCCTGAATATGCATGTTAGTTCTGTACGCTAACAGTTCTCATAATAGTGTCACGATAAACGATTCTATGATGAGGACGCTTCAAGTTTTTAAGTAAGATTATTATTCTTTAATTGATCTTTCGTTAGAAAGAAACATCGACTATTTTATAAATTTATATAAACATATTATTATTATCGTTTTATCGATTAAGATATAATCACTCTCAATAATTAAATCTCGGACTATATTAAGATGATGCAGAAAATTAAGACTATCCAACCAATATCCTTTCGAAACGCGTGTGATTTCCGCAACGAATACGGAAAAAAATGAATTAAAATCATGTTAGGAAAAACCTGTCTCTTCTCTTGATTCATTTTATCGGTGTGTATCCTCATATAGGTACGTTATACCTCTCATGCTGTCGGCACGGGTGAATTGAAGAACTGAATTGACAATGGGACATCAAACAATGTATGATTGTCAATTTTTATAGAACATCTAGTACGAAGTCAATACATATTCCGTAAGAAAAACATAACGTGCGATTTCTAGATAGACGTTGATGTTCTTCCATACTCAATTGACTTTACGTGCATGACTTTTTTTTGTATCTGTAATTTATTATAATAATAAATTGGTAATAATATTACTTAAAAGAAACTAATTATACATCTAAAGTAACAAGATAACAAACCACTAACAGATAAACGCGCGATAATAAACATTACGTTATTCTAAATTATGATTATCACTGATTGATTATAATAAATGATATATATCTAATTAAATCTATTCATTATAGGAATAATTATTTAATAATCTATAGTTTATTTGTTTGTCTCATTTGAAAACTAAAGATATTTTACACGAGATCATAGTTTTCAATTTTTAGAACAGTCTTTTGCTTGGGCAAAAATTACCTTTGAAAATTATTTTCTTTTTAAATAATTATTTAAAAAAAAAAGAAACCTTCACTTTTCGAATGAATTCTTGATTACCAAAATCGAACCAAAAATACGACCATGAAAATTCATTACAAACGTATTATTACAGATAAAAGATAATTCCCTTACGTAATATATATATATATATATATATGTATGCACCAGAGAGCTACGAAGCTTGTTGACTTCTTGTTTTTTGAAGAAATCTATTTGAGTGATTGACTATACAAGGCAGATATCTACGTCAGTGTAGGCGTGTAGTGGAAGAAGAAGCTTCAACTGTTTTAACACGAACGTGAAGTAGCGCTACTGCGCCTTCATAAATTGAAAGAAAAACAAGATTTATGGCATGAATTCTCATGGAGACAATTTTTATCTGATTTTGATGATCAATGGCTCATTCAAAAATTAAAGATTTTTTACACGAGATTATCGTTTCCAATTTTCAAATCAGATTTTTACTTGTGTGAAAATTACTTTTGAAAATTATTTATTTTTAAACATGATCATGAAAAAGAAAATAATATATTCCAGAAATCGGAAACAATAATTTTGTGTAAAAAATTTTAATCCTTCGAATTAACACTAAAATCGAATAAAAATTGTGATCTTATATGAGAATTCATAAAGTAAATTCTTGAAAACTTATGAAAAAAAAAAAACAATTACAGATAAAAGTATCGCTTATCTGTAAATCACTTATAAACAAACAATATTTAAATATGCGATTAAAGAAACAGATACCTTATATCAGAAAAAAAATACATACATGTATAATATTATATCGGCAAATATCTACAGGATGATCCATTTTTAAATATAAAAATTTTTAAATACAAAATTAATTTAAATGCAAAATGAACCTTTAACATAATCATTGATTCTAAATTTTTAAAGAAAGTCTTGAAATTGTTTTTAAGAATATTTACATCAAACGTTATAAAGTCTATAATAATGTCAGATATACTATGTAGAAGATGTAATATAATGCCTCAAATGGATCACCCTATATATATATCCATTCATTTACACAGAGACTGCTTCTAAAAGCCGGTTGCAGACACAACGGCGTTCATTCTACTACATTCACTCATTTACATACATATACGAATTTATAACTGCGCGTGCATAATCAAGAAATCAACTACTATAGCAAGTACCTCTCGACGAATGTGAAGCCGTGTTAATCGAAGAAACGAAGACGAAAAGTTTTTAAGTTTTCATTGTTGAATTTTGCAGTTTTTTTAAACGAGTCATGTCCACATGCGAGGACGTCCGAGGAGTTATACTCTCTGGCACACAATTAGCAAAGTAAGTTATAAATCTTATCCATTTGTATTTTCTTTTTTCTTCTTTTTTTTTTTCCTTTTTTTCTAACCAGACGGATAGACATACATCTTTTTAACAAGTAGCATATTTGTATGTTCTATTTCGTATTTAATATGTGTTTTAATGTTCATGCATAACGATGGGATACATAATGATAATTAATTAATTTATTTCATTTGGCTATTACTTGATTAATTTGATTTAAAACTATGGAAAGTTATTCGTGTACTTTGCTCAAGGTCAAAATAATTAAGATATGTTATGAGAAACATATGAACTAACCTGTCTTACGAGTTATTGCCTTCGCGTGTGCATTTGTAAAATTTAAGGTTATGGTGTTCTATAAAGGCGGGAAAAAAAACGAAATGGATTTTATCTTATCAAATTCAAATATCATTTCGAATATCATCATCATCTGTAATTATTTTAATAATCCCACATGAACACAGAATATATATGTTTATTATATAATAAATTATTTCTCCTCATGGAAGCTTTATCTTACAGAGAAATTCGTGCATCCTTGGCACAAGATGTAACAGATCTAAAGACAAAGCTACCAGACTTTACACCTAGTTTGGCTATTGTCCAAGTCGGCGGTAGACAAGATTCTAACGTTTACATACGAATGAAAATCAAAGCGGCTACAGACATTGGCATAAATGTACAACACGTTAAACTTCCAAACACCATAACGGAAACTGAACTGATCAACGTAGTGAACAAATTAAACAATGATTCTAAAACTCACGGTATCATCGTTCAAATGCCGCTCGATACTGTTAATGAAATTAATTCTCATTTAATTACGAACATAGTGTCTCCTTCTAAAGATGTTGACGGGTAAATTAATATTTTTATTTTGCACAAATCTAATATAAGTTAAACAATTTAAAGAATATAAATTTATCGATTTCTAATTCGTTTGATTTAAAAAATCTATACGATTAATAAATTTAATAAAATATTCAATAATTTACTACTTTCATTCTTATCTCAAAGTGCAATTGTCGAAATTTAGAATCAATATCATTATTTGACCCAAAACCAATACGTCATTATCGTTATTTCTAGAAACAATAAATATTTCGTTATCGTACTAGCTGTAGATAAAATTTTTTTCATATCAATTTATAAGAAATATATTTTACGAAACTCACTGAAGACAGTACGGTTTTATACATTTATATATAAGTCAATACAATCGGCATGCTCTTTGACATGAAATGACGCAAAATATGAGATAAAAAGAATAAAATATCATCTCGCATGGAAAGAGGAATATTTTTTTACAGATCTATGATCTTACACATTTTCTCATAATAACAAAAATGTCGATCATATGTACGACATTAAATATAATTGAAAGAATTACCGAAATAATCTACAAATCTTAATTTTAATCATGATATTTAAAATCGATATTTTTATCGTGTCAACGATAATTTAAAACATTTTAAACAGTTTAATACAACAATAATTTTGAAAAATTATAAAATATACATATGTACGTATATAACATAACATACGTAGCAATAAATTGTTATTACTACGTATATATATTATATATACGTATATATAATATAATGTAATATATTACGAAATGTTATTTTTCAGTCTCAATACGATTAACGAAGGAAAAATTACAATCGGCGATATGTCAGGATTTATACCATGTACGCCTAATGGATGTATTGAGCTAATTAAAAAGTAATTAAAAATGTAATTCTAAGAAAATTGTATAAAACTGCTTTAACGTTTTTAAACTCAATAATATATTGTAGAAGTGGTGTACCAATTGTCGGTGCTCAAGCCGTAGTTTTGGGTAGAAGTAAAATTGTAGGTACACCGGCAGCCGAATTATTAAAATGGCACAATGCTACAGTGACGATATGTCATTCAAAAACGAAAAATCTTCCGGAAATAGTAAGTAGTTTTTTCGAGCAAGAAATTTGCAAATGAATTTTTTCAAAATGATATGAAAATAAATATCAATTACGATTGTTTCTCAATTTAATCAATTTCTGAGGTCTCTCAAGCTGATATCTTGATCGTGGCTATCGGTAAGCCAGAATTCGTCAAAGGGAGCTGGATAAAATCAGGCGCTGTCGTAATCGATTGTGGCATCAATTCTATTCCGGGTAAGATAAAAGGAAAAAGTTCTTAATTGCTTATATATTTAATTTAATAATGAAAAATACCCCAAATCGATAATATCGATATACATATAATAATAAAGTAAATTTGTAAGATCTTATAATGTGTATATTCAAGGCCTTAAAGAATATTTCGAAATAATGTTCGATAAAAATCTCATCAAATTCAATTAACACATATGATAAGAATAGTTATATTTCGGGAGATATATTCTCACATCAAATTTAATACATGTTTTCCAGATTCTGGAAAGAAAAGCGGTGAGCGTTTAGTAGGCGACGTTGATTACGAGGAAGCTTCGAAAGTAGCTTCATACATTACGCCAGTTCCTGGTGGTGTCGGCCCTATGACGGTAGCCATGCTGATGAAGAATACAGTGACCTCGGCCAAAAAAGCAGCTGAAAATCTTCTTAATGTCGATTGGAAACTAAGAATTTTAAAGATTAATCCACAGAGACCAGTTCCAAGTGATATAGCTATTTCTAGAAGTCAGACATATAAACCTATTGTCAGTTTAGCTGAAGAAATCGGTCTATTACCAAACGAGCTAAGTCCTTATGGAGACAATAAGGGTAAAATAAGTTTAAATGTTCTAAATAGACTGAAGAATCAGCAGAATGGAAAATTCGTGGTCGTCGCTGGTATTACGCCAACACCTCTCGGTGAAGGTAAAAGTACGACGGCTCTTGGATTAGTGCAAGCTCTCTCAGCGCATAAAGGAACAAATTCTTTTGTTACGTTAAGACAGCCTAGCCAAGGTCCTACTTTCGGAGTTAAAGGAGGAGCAGCTGGTGGTGGATATGCACAAGTATGTACAAAAATAAAATTATAAAATTTTAAATCTAATTATTATAATGAACTATGTTCATATTTTTTTTTCCTTTCTAGGTAATTCCTATGGAAGAATTCAATCTTCACTTAACCGGAGACATCCACGCTATATCCGCGGCAAATAATCTTTTAGCAGCCCAAATCGATGCTCGATACTTCCATGAATCCACTCAAAGTGACAAGGCTCTTTATGATAGATTGGTACCTACGATTAAAGGTGTTCGAAAATTCTCCAAAATTCAATTAAGGCGTCTGCAAAAACTTGGGATTACAAAAACCGATCCAAACTCTTTGACGGAAGAAGAACAACGCAAGTTCGTACGATTGGACATCGATCCACATAATATTACGTGGACAAGAGGTACATAGAATAAGAAAAATAAAATTAATTATCTTAATGTCAGTTGAACAAGTATACTTTCATTAAGACTTATCTTCTTTTGCAGTGGTTGATATAAATGATCGTTTCCTACGTAAAATAACTATTGGTCAAAGTTCGACTGAAAAAAATAAGACGAGAGAGACTTCTTTCAAAATTTCTGTTTCTTCTGAGATAATGGCGATACTTGCTTTAGCTGCTAACGTCGAAGATTTGAAACAAAGATTGGGCAATATAGTAATTGGATTCAATAAGAATGGTGAACCTTTAACTGCTGAAGATTTTGTTCGTATTTAATTAACGATATTATAAATTTAGATATTTTTATCTATTTACATTTATTCTTTACTTACTTTTATCAATTTAATAGGGCATGACTGGTGCGATGGCTATTCTTCTGAAAGATGCGATCGAACCAACGCTAATGCAATCTTTAGAAGGTACACCTGTAATGGTTCATGCTGGTCCCTTCGCTAATATCGCACACGGTTGTTCCTCGATAATAGCAGATACTATTGCATTAAAACTAGTTGGACCAAATGGTATTGTAGTGACAGAAGCTGGATTTGGTTCCGATATAGGCATGGAGAAGTTCTTTGACATTAAATGTAGAACATCTGGACTCGTGCCGAATGCTGTCGTTCTTGTTGCAACTGTAAGAGCCTTGAAAATGCATGGTGGTGGTCCATTAGTAACCCCAGGTGCGGCTCTAAAAAAAGAATACATTGAAGAAAATATCGAACTTGTTAGAAAAGGTCTTCCAAATCTTCAAAAACATATCAGCAATGGCCTGAAATTTGGAGTACCCGTTGTTGTAGCTATAAATTCATACACGTAAATATTTCATTCTGCATTAAGTATATCTGAAATCCATGATAATTTTTTTTTTAATAAATTGCGAGAATAGATTTTTCCTATTGCAACCAAAATAAATATTTATTATTCTAATAGTACTGATACAGAAGCTGAACTACAGCTCATTAAAGAAGTGGCATTGGAGAGTGGTGCAGCAGATACAGTGATTTGCACTCATTGGGCTGACGGTGGATCAGGTGCAATAGCTTTGGCAGATGCAGTTATCGCTGCAACGGAAAAACCAAGTAACTTTAAACCATTGTATAGTCTGGATCTCAGTATTGAGGAGAAGATAAACGTCATTGCTAAAGAAATGTATGGTGCTGGAGAAGTTATTCTAGCAGACGAAGTAAGTAAATTTAAATGATGAAATAGTTTGAATATTCTATATATATATTTGAAGTACTAGCACATACACAGCAATAATACATTTTTACTTGTTTTTTGAATCTTAGGTAAAAGAAAAAATTAAAGTATATAACACATTAGGTTATGATAAATATCCTATATGTATGGCAAAAACATCTAACTCTCTAACGGGAGATCCATCCATCAAAGGTGCCCCAACAGGTTTTAAACTTGATATTAATGATATATTTGTAGCCGTTGGCGCTAAATTTGTCGTAGCATCTGTTGGAGAGGTAAGATTTTCAATTATAAGTTGAAAGATTTCTTACATGTATGTTACAAACGACGTTTTTATAAATTGCAGATCATGATGATGCCAGGTCTTTCTACTAGGCCAAGTATTTATGATATGGATTGGAATAGTGAAACGAATGAGATAGAAGGATTATTTTAAATATTAACTCTTTTCATATTATTGCCACATAACAATAACTTTATCTATTTATATTTTTCATACTCCATGTACTTTATGTATGTTCCATATAAAATATTAATTTCATAAATAACTAATAAGAATGTATTAGTAAGTTAATTATAAAATCAATATTTCGTAATTCTGTGATTAATTTATTTAACTTTAGTAATAGCTCTAAACTTTGCTGATCTAACTCTTGGATTTTTATTGACTTCTTCAGACGATGGTGTCAATACATGCTTATGCATCATTTTCCATGGTGACATGACTATATCATTTAATTCGTCAATGCGAAAACTTTTATTATGATTTAAATATTTTAATGGTGTAACATTTGCTACAAAATCTGTTATATTTCCTGTCATGTGTCTTTTAACAACAATATCTTCCAATGAATGGAAGGATATTGTTATCAAACAACCACCAATTTTTAAGTAATTTTGTGCAAGCACTATGCCATGATTGATTTCATTCAATTCATTGTTTACAAAAATTCTAAAAGCTTGAAACGTTTTTGTCGCACAATGTGAGAATCTACCTAATTGATCTTTTCTGATTTCATTACTGAGTACAGATTCAACAAGCTGTGCCAATTCTTTTGTTGTTTCCAATTTTTTATACATATATCTTGCTTCGATAAGCGCACGTGCTATCTTTCTTGCCTTCTTTTCTTGTCCATAAATTTTCAATATATGATACAAATCTATCTCATCCGCTCTTTCTATTACATCAGCAGCAGTTGGATTTTCAGGATATCTATTACCATCCATTCTCATATCTAATGGTCCATTTTTTGACAAAGAAAAGCCTCTTTCTGCATTATCAAATTGCATTGATGAACATCCAAAATCAAACAAAAAACCATCAATACTATTCTTTCCAACTTTATGCTCGCTAAGTAATAATGGTAAATCTGAAAATTTTCCTAATAAAGGAATCATTTGTCCAGGATAGTTCTTTGATAAATCTTGTGCAATATTATATGCTATTGGATCTCTGTCTAATGTAAAAATTTTTATATCAGGTGCTGATTTCAAAATTTGAGTAGTATGTCCTCCAGCACCAAAAGTCATATCTACATATATTTTACCTGGAGATGGTTGTAAATATAGTAAAACTTCTTTGATCATTGCAGGTACATGTATATTATTATTTTTAATTACATCTTGTTCCTGTATATCTTGTTGTTGACTAAAATATCTTTTGTTTATTACATATTGTATATTAATTTTTGATAGATGATGAAACTGTACTCTTGTTTCATGATATAGTTTGTTGATACAAAAAGCTTGTAAATATAATAAATTAATTTTAAATTTAAGCATTCTTACGTATATTTTGTATTTTGTTTATAAGCCTCTTAACAAAAAATTTATTTTCTTCTTCCAAATATTCTTTCATCTCTGGACTTAGTGCAATATTACATTGCTCTACTGTTAAGCCACTTGCAGTACTTGTAAGACTACGTTTATACATTTGTCCATAATGATTTGAACTTATCCTTTTCAAACTTGCGTAATATCGGTTACACTGTTCTTGATCTATTGGAGTAGTAATATCACCTTTTGAGAAGATAAGTTTCACTTGATCACGAATATGTTGACTTAAATCTCTAAATAAAAAATATATACAACATTTATATCATATATAACAACAAAATTAAAAAAATATAAATACTTATTTACATGAGAATTGTAATTTTAATATTATACCTAACCTATCAGTATCTATATGAATCAAATGATTTGGATAATTAAATAGATATAAATTACATTTTTCTTATCAACATATATAAATATATATGTATATATATATACAAATAAAAGATTTTTAATATATATAAAATTACCTGCCAGGTTTTGATTTATCTAATGGCCAAGATTCTAATAATTTCATAAAATTCTTATAGTTACCAGCCATGTTTTAACTTGCATAATAGCAATTCTCAATAATTCGTTCTTTCTTTCATGAACATGTATTATTACTTATAGGTTACAATATTATAATTCAACCAATATAATTGAGTAATATATTTTGATGCCGTTTGAGAAAGATTGGTAAAGGCTCACATTTTTTTCAATAAAATATCATATTACATATATTGATCGACCAATTGTTACTATTTACGTTTTATCTTTTACTTATAATTGGTACATTAAAATGCAACAACACGAATTTTCCAATCACAGATAATATAACTAGTCATGTTTTTACTCGATATTGAAATATTCAATAGTACCAATCTAGTAAATAAAATGTTGAGCATGTAGTCACATTTTCGATTCCCTAACATTATATATTTTCATAAATGATTATAAATTAATATAAAATCACCATTGGAAATCTTATACTTTCATGTATAAAAAAAAGAAAAAAAGAAAAAAAGAAAAATGGAATAATTTACAAATGATATACATGAAAAATCAAGTCTCCCAAGATGGATTCTAAATTTTCTAATGTTGGTAGAAAGAAGGGACATTTCTAACAGTCGATTTGGCACTTTCAAATGACGATCAAGTCATGTAAGCGTGCGTGGTGGTTCACTCGTTCGGCGACAATGGCGGCAGATCTGGAACAATTTCAACAGCTTTTAAACACACTTCTAAGCACGGATAACGATGCCCGAACGCAAGCGGAAGTATGTATATTGTATTCAATTTTTTTTACGCATATAACAAATATATTTCCAAAAAGAAAAATGTACGAATTTCGATAATGATTCACTGATTACCCCTTGAGCACGTTGCCAACATGTCAGAGCTTAGCATGAATGATTTCTCAAATCGCTATCAACTTTTTAACGTCCACTTATGTTAAATCTTAATTCATTATTGCATTTACATCTAACAATAACATGTCTAAATTTATATTAATAAGAATCGCCAGCCTCTTAGATGAATGCTAACAAGTGTTTGGAATAAGTTAATAAAAATCCAAAATGGTGTCGCGCGCGGCATTGCGTGCTTTGGTAAATCCTTTTATTCACTTTAATATATAATTTAACATGATTATGACAGAAATAATCAAAGGATACGTCGAAAGATCAAACTACATATATATTTCCCTAAATGTATATGATTAACGACGTGGATAAAAATATAGCATACCACAAACGGTGTAGAATTTTTGTTGAATCGTACATCCAATGTGCTTTCCCTCCCACATGCACCCTTATTTCCAGTTCCGGTATTTAAAAATCATTAATAAGAAAAATTAAATGGAATCAAATCTGCATACGTCCAGTTTAATATTTATTTTTTCTTCCTCCAAATTCCTCTCCCCTTAGATTTTGTTGGATTAAGTATTTACACATGCGTATACGTTGGTATGATTCATATCATTCCTTTTTTCCATTTCCAAATTCAATCACGTGCGATCCGACAATCGATCCTTATCCATTAAAGGCAAACTATCTTTATTTTAAGTTCTAGGTATTTTTCATTGGAATTATGTATTGAATAAAAGAGATCTGTATTATATTATAAAAATATTATAACATTGTATTGTTTAACACAATTATACTATTTTTGTGTAATCATTTAAATTGTTAATTATGAAGCTTATTTAATCTTTTATTGTAATTAATGTAAAATTATATGTTGTACTCAGATCATGCTTCATCAAAATATACAGCCAAAATTTAATTGTTTATGAATTAATTTTAGAAAGCATACAACAATCTTCCAGTGGAAACTAAGGTGACATTTCTTTTGACATCCATTTGCAATGCTGCCCTTGCAGAAGAGATGCGTGCCATGGCTGCAGTGCTACTGCGTCGACTTTTTTCTTCTGAATTTATGGACTTTTATACTAAGGTTATAACCATAAAAATATCTGCATGTTATTATATATAATTATTTTTTTACATATCTATAATATAATTTTTTAAATCATAAACGCATAAAAAATTTAGTTGATCAAATTATATGAAAGAAGCAAACTAAAATAGTTTCAAGCAAACTATATATTATGTTTGAAATTAGTGCCAACAAGTATTGCCAATGATAAATATATTATCTATAGTTATCTTAAGTTAACTTTCTTGATAAAGACTATATTTTACTTTATAATATAAAATAAAAAAAAATGTTAACATTCTCCTAAATCATTTTCTTTGTGTCATTTTCTTTGTATGAAATAATTTTTGTCTTCAATTTAAAAAGAATCGATAGTACATTATGTATTTTTATATAAAAATTTCAACATTAAATTTCATTCAGATTCCTCCAGAGGCACAAGTACAGTTGAAAGAGCAAATTTTGTTATATGTTCAAAATGAACAAACAGAAACAATTCGCCGTAAAATATGTGAAGTTGCAGCTCAAGTTGCTCGTAATTTAATAGACGAAGATGGAAACAATCAATGGCCAGAATTTCTTCAGTTCCTATTTCAATGTGCAAATAGTCCTTTACCAGCATTAAAGGAAAGTGCATTAAGAATGTTCACGTAAGTTCATTACTTTAAATTTTAAATTGGATTTTAAAATTCAAAAATTAAAGTAAATGAAAATATGTGTAACAGATCCGTCCCTGGTGTTTTTGGAAATCAACAAGCAAATTATCTTGATCTTATTAAACAAATGTTACAACAATCAGTCATGGATACCACAAATAATGAGGTAAATAATTAGTTGATACAAATTTGGAAGATCGATACACGAGATACCAGGAATTCAGAATTTCTCGTCACAGAATCTTCCAAAAAAAACCTGCCTTCTGATGACTGTAGCTTGTGAAGCTTTAATTTACAGACAGATACGGGGCATACATACATATGTGTTAATTCCTTACATAATTTCTTACATTTTTATTAATCAAAACAAAATTTTGCATTCATCACTAAATTAAATACATTTTTTGATCATACAGGTTAGATTCCAAGCAGTAAGAGCAATAGGAGCTTTTATAACTTTACATGATAAAGAAGAAAACATACAAAAACATTTTTCTGAACTTTTGCCTGTAGTTGTGCAAGTAACTGCTCAGTCTGTAGAGAAACAAACTGATGATTCTTTATTAAAAGTATTGATCGATTTAGCTGAGTCTACACCAAAATTTTTGAGACATCAATTAGAAAATATCATGGAAATGTGTATGAAAATTTTTTTAAATGAAGAAATGGAAGACTCTTGGAGACAATTAGCTCTCGAAGTTTTAGTAACACTTGCAGAAACTGCACCAGCAATGGTTCGTAAAGTTGGCGGAAAATACATTGCAGCATTAGTACCTTTTGTTTTAAAAATGATGACAGACTTGGAAGAGGATGAAAAATGGAGTTTCTCTGATGAAATTATAGAAGAAGATAATGACAGTAATAACGTAGTAGCTGAAAGTGCTTTAGACAGATTAGCATGTGGTTTAGGCGGTAAAACCATGCTACCACAGATAGTGCAAAATATCCCTTCGATGTTGAGTAATACAGACTGGAAATACAGGTAAAATAGCAATGTCTAAAATTTATTTAAATATCAATTGATATTTCTTCTCTAAAAGAAGGCCACAGAATAGTCAGCGGTTATATATTTAATATAAGTAATCGCGTTACATCTGTGGCAAAGTAATCAATGAGATAACTCGTATTTCTATCTATCGTTTTGATAAATAGAATTCGGATACTCTCATTGCATGTTCCTTTTAAGAGAGTTGATGTTAATAAAAAATTAACATCATAGAATTGGAACAAACATTTTTATCTTATTAAATTTATTAAATTAATGATTATTAAATTATTGACAATGGAAATTTTTTATTTAGACATGCAGCTCTCATGGCTATATCTGCTGTTGGTGAGGGGTGTCACAAACAAATGGAAGCTATATTGCCACAAATTATGGAAGGTGTTATACAATACTTGCAAGACCCTGTAAGTTGTTTTAATTTAGAATATTCTAAGTTATTGTAGAAAATAAAAAGCCATGAATGAAGTTAATAGTATCATTAAAATTATTAAAATGATGGTGTAACATTCTTGGCAGAATAATGGAAAAGTTAATATATGCATTCATGTCATTGTTTTAATAACATGAATTTCATAATCTTGATTTTGAAGTTTCTGAGAGCTGATTGTTTTGAAACAAAGATAATCATAGTGTTGAAACATACAAAAATATAATAAAAGTTATATTTTGTATTATTTTCGTTATACGATTTCTATCGCTTTTTTTTTTTTTTTTTTTTTTTTTAGCATCCCCGTGTCAGATATGCAGCTTGTAATGCAGTAGGACAAATGTCAACAGACTTCGCTCCTACGTTTGAAAAAAAATTCCATGATAAAGTTATACCTGGATTACTTATGGTATTGGATGATAATGCAAATCCTAGAGTACAGGCTCATGCAGGAGCTGCATTAGTAAATTTTAGTGAGGACTGTCCGAAACATATACTAACTCGATATCTTGATGCTATTATGGCAAAACTTGAATCGACACTCACTGCTAAATTCCAAGAATTAGTAGAGAAGGGTACTAAACTTGTTTTGGAACAAGTTGTTACAACTATTGCTTCTGTTGCTGATACGTGCGAAGAGCAATTTGTCACTTATTATGACAGATTAATGCCTTGTCTAAAATATATTGTTCAAAATGCAACTTTACCAGAACACAAAATGCTTAGAGGAAAAACAATCGAATGTGTCAGTCTCATAGGTGTGGCTGTTGGTCCAGAAAAATTCATTGCCGACGCTAATGAAGTAATGGAGATGTTCTTAAAAACACACTCGGAAGATCTTCCTGATGATGATCCCCAAACAAGTTATTTAATTTCTGCTTGGGTTCGTATTTGTAGAATACTTGGAAAACAATTTGAACAATACTTGCCTTTAGTAATGGGCCCTGTCTTACGTACTGCTGCAATGAAACCAGATGTTGCATTATTAGACAATGAAGATATGCAAGGTATAGAAGGAGATGTTGACTGGCAGTTCGTTTCTCTCGGAGAACAACAAAATTTCGGTATTAAAACTGCTGGTCTAGAGGACAAAGCATCTGCATGTGAAATGTTGGTTTGTTATGCACGTCAATTAAAAGAAGGCTTTGCGGATTATGCTGAAGAGGTAGTGCGGCTTATGGTTCCTATGTTAAAATTCTATTTTCACGATGGTGTACGTACCGCAGCCGCATCAAGTTTACCATGCCTTCTTGATTGTGTAAAAATCAAAGGGCCACAATATTTACAAGGAATGTGGGCTTATATATATCCTGATTTACTAAAAGCTATCGACACAGAACCAGAATCTGTAGTATTGTTAGAATTGTTATATTCTCTGGCCAAATGTATAGAAACTTTGGGAGATGGTTGTTTGGGTGTTCAACCTATGGCAGAACTTTCACGTATTTTGGACAAATTACTCAACGAGCACTTTGAAAGAGCAGTAGCTCGATTAGAAAAACGAAAAGATGAAGATTACGACGAAGTAGTCGAAGAACAACTTGAAGATGAAGATAACGAAGATATATACACTCTGAGTAAAATAGCAGATATTTTACACGCTCTTTTTACTACACATAAATCAAAAATTTTCCCATTCTTTGATCAAATTTGTGGACACTTCGTAAAATTATTAAACCCTGATAGATCTTGGTCGGATCACCAGTGGGCTTTGTGTGTTTTTGATGATGTAATAGAATTTGGAGGACCTGAGTGTGCGAAATACCAAGAATTCTTTTTACGGCCAATGATTCAATATGTGTCAGATAAATCTGCTGAAGTTAGACAAGCTGCAGCATATGGTTGTGGAGTTTTAGGACAGTTTGGAGGAGAGGCATTTGCTCAAGCATGTGCAGAAGCATTACCAAGGTTAATGGAAGTTATCAATGATCCAGAATCTAGATCACCGGAAAATGTTAATCCTACAGAAAATGCTATTTCAGCAGTAACAAAAATTCTTAAATATAATAACACAGCTATTAACGTAGATGAGATTCTTCCACACTGGTGAATATAATTTTACATGAATAAAAAAAAAATAAATAAATAAAAAAAGAAAAACAAATTAGAACTAATACAAAATTTCAATTGCAATAATCTTTATTAATACGTTCTAGGTTGTCTTGGCTGCCAGTTATAGAGGATGAAGATGAAGCTCCTCATGTTTATGGATATTTATGTGATTTGATTGAAGCCAATCATTTAGTAGTTTTAGGACCAAATAATGCAAATCTACCTAAATTAATAAGTTTCTTTGCTGAAGCCCTTTACAGAGATGCTGTGCCTACAGACGACCCAGTTATGGCCAGGATTCTTAATATCGTTAGACAAATTCAGGTACAAAATAACATTGATATTAATAACAAAAAATTCTACTTATTGATAAATAGATAGGTAGAATAATCATCATTATAATATTGTTTCAGAACAACGAATCTGTGTTCCAAGCATGTATAAATGCTTTAACGACAGATCAACAACAGGCACTGAGTGAGGCACTTAGTGTACAGACTACCAATTAGCCCCTTGCTTTCGTCGTTAAATTTCTAACACTTTAGTGTAAAGAAAACAAAAAATAAAAAAAAAACACCATACTCGCGTTAAGGTACCCTTATTATGGGAAAATTACCGAGATTTTAGGTAGCTAGATTGTACCTATGGGATTTTCGCTCCAGCCTAATTATCAACAAACAGACAGGTATATTAACTGTTTAGCGCATTATTAGTAATCTACTTATTGTTGATTGTATATTTCAGCATCATCAAATTCTTTAACGATATCAATTTTAGTATTCGGGATTGTTGCAAAATCAAATCGTTAAGTCGATAATTTTATTCACTGCTGACCGATGCAGTATATTAATATACGTAATAAATATACTAATGTAAAGGTCACAACTATGAAAGAACTCGCACTGACGAATTTGAAGAAAAAAAAAAAATTTCTATTAATACTCTTCCATGATAATTGTATAACGATATTAATCTGATGTATATACACAGGATCTTCTTTTACTAATCTTTTTGTGTCTGTTATAATTATATATTATATAAAAAGAAGACATAAATAAGGCAGATAGAGAGCTACTAAAATTTTTGGAATATTCTCTAATATTGAGAATTGAGTGATGTTAAATCTGTAAAAGGAAAATGTAGCTTTATAAATCAAATAGTGTTTACAAACACTAACACAGTTTTGTTATGCGAATGTAATTATAAGAAATACGATGTTTTTGTCACTGCGATCTCGCACATTTCTTTATTGCATCTATAGTTCTGGAACTGCACGCCGGTTCTTTCGGCAGAACGATACATCTTATTAAAATATATAAAAATAGACTGGAAGAAAGCAACACACATCGCTTTGAGATAACGTCGTGACATTGTGATTTAGATATTTTTATTATTAAATAAACAGTAAATATTATTTAATGATAATATCGATAATATTGCAGTGTTGAGGTTGGATCGAACTGTATACGAATGCCTTTCGAATGAAACGTTATGTTATTGATCAATTAACTAGATCTACTACAAAATTAAATTTCAATGAAAAAAAAATTATACTGAAACAGATTATATAAACAAAATATTCTTTCTTTTGTTTACTAATTGGAACTTAAGTAACAACACTGCGTATATTTTATAGTCGATTAATGGTTCTATGACCATATTTATGTGTTTTATTCCTCTTTTTTATTATTATTATTATTTTTTTTTTTCTTTTTATAATTTAACAAAACATAGCACTGTTAAGACATTACGTTTCCTTTCATTACAGATTATAAAAAAAAAAAAGAAAAAAAAAAGAAAAAAAAAAAAGAAAGAAAAAACTAAGGATTGTGAACAGAGACGTTATGCAAAAATGACTGAGTGAAAAATAGTGTTAAACTCCCTGTTCTTGTTGCTATTTATTTATATACTATAAATCCTGTAATATGTATTATTACATTAAAATTTGCGATGGAAAATATACTATGAAGAAATTTGTGAGTAGTTATAACGTAAACGCTCCAAACGATGACATTCTTTTTATTATTAACGCGCGAAATAATAGTGGTAATGATCAAACGTTTATGTGTAAATACAACAAAGTATATAAATATCTAACAAGTATATAGGGTCGAATTATTTGATTATAAATATAAATGATCTATGGCAAGTATTGCCTTAAACAAGATTTTACGTAGATCAAGTCACGATTTTAATACAACGCATAATGATTGTAAAATTTATCAAAAATGATAAAAGAGACCGCTTATGCGTTACATAACAACAAAAAGAGGAATAAAAAAAATGGATACGTAAGAAATATATATCTATAATTCTTATTATATATATATATATATATATATATATATGTGTATATGTATATATATATATATATATATATATATATATATATATATATATATATATATAGAGATTATTTTAAAGTTATTATTAAGTAAAAATAAACTTCAGCTTTATAATCGTTCGTTTCTTTTCCCTACCGTTATCTGCGATATTAATGAAATTTAAAAGAGTCAAATAAAAATAAAATACGGACGATTAGTTATTAGATCTTATTTTTGATTCTATATATATGCATTGCATTTAAATCATTTAAAATAATATAAAATATAAGTATTTCTATAGATTGTAAAATTTTATTTTACATTTCATCATTCTACTTCGTAAAAATTTTACATGATAAAAAGAATTAATGACTTTATAAAATATGAGCTCTAATTATGTTTGTAATAATATAACACGGATATTCGGATACTGTAAAGAAATTTTAATTTGTATCAATCGTTGCATAAGTTATAACAGTCAGTTTGAATTACGATGTATCGTTTTGCAGGTACACGGCCAGTTCAAAACAATTATAAACATCTGACTCTAATGCGTACTTATATACACATACACATATACATAAACATTAACTGTGCAACACGAGTACTTATATGTACTTCGTGATTTGATGCTGGCATCATATCAAATTGTGCAATATTATACACACACACACACACACATATATATGTACCTATAAAACAATTCTTGTAGCGAACTCATTTTTTAAACGCATATAATTATGATTGCGTATATATCAATCAAATTTCTGCATAAAAGTACTGAACAAAAGATGGATATAAATGGAAAAAAAAAGAAAAACTCTCCAAATTAAAATTACGTAAGGTTATATTGTGACTAAATATAAAAAAGCACCTAATCATGTATATATATATAATTAACTGGAATTTTAAATATTTTTTATTAAGTATAAATACATACTCGTAACACATAAGAAAAAAAACAGAGAATATCTTCTTTCTTCAAATTTTAAAAACACTATATAATCGTCGATAATATAAATGATTAATGATGCAAATAATACAAGTTTTTAGTAGGTATATAAACAAAAGAAAAAGTTGATGCACGGTTGAGTGAAAATTTTTTTTAGGTGTCAAAATTCAACAGAATACATCACGCTATATATATATATATATATATATATATATATATATATATATATTCACATTAATAAAATTACATTAATTATTTAATATATTCACATAAGCGATGAATATATGTATGAATAATATGAATAAATACACACACACACATAACATATATATATATATATACATATATATATATATGTTTTTTATTTCACAAAAAACGAACGGTAAGAAACGATCAAAAATATTTTTCAGTTGAATAATAACGAAATAAAAAGTAACAAAAGAAAATGATAATACAATTTGTATTATCCAACAAAGTTTTTAGAATAACAAAAGTATAAATTAAAAGAGTTACGTGAAGAAGCGATAAAAAAAAAAAAGAAGATAAAAAACAGTATGACATTAAGAAGGATCGGATGAGAATAAGAACTTAATTTTTAGCATTCTTTATCATCTAATTATAATAGAAAAGAATGTTCTACGTAATGAATTAGAAATCTAGACTTCAAACAGACGATAATATTAAAAATAGAAAGATATAAGAAATTCATAAAAGCAATTGATTTTATCGGGCGATGATCTTTTCCGTTTAAATTCGTAGACGAGCGCACATGGAATTCTACGTTCATGACGTATACGATCATCCGATCTTACGTCATCGTTATTCCCTTCTCCGACCGCAAAAGAGCAAGCGAGAGAAAAGATAAAGAAAGACGGAATGTATCGTGTTGCTGTCGCACGCGTCGACAGTCGATAGAAGTATGCGAATGAAGTTTCTTATGTGCGATCGTAAATTTTTCGGCTAAACTCGATAACGCCGGACAATTTTCGAAAGAAAATTATTATCATCAGAGACAATAGATATTTGACAGTGCTTACGCATTAACATTTGACTTTACTTTGATCTGGTAAAAAAGTTTAATTCAATACAACACGCATGCTCGACCCATAGAAACCCCAAAAGCGCAAGTAGTGATATTCGTCACCAGAGTTCGTGGCAAAGTTCTTGATAAAGTTCGCGGCTACTTTCGAAAGGTAATACAAAAAATCCTTTTTCTCATATGGCATCGAAATTTATCGCAAAAAAAAAAAAAGAAAAAAACGTATTTTAAATGTGTTACTTAATGTTTGACAAAATGAAATAATATCGAATTAAATATACTTTATCAGTTATTATCAAAGGATATTTATTTTATTTTTATACTTTAGACTAAAAAAAAAAGAAAAAAAAATTTTAATTATATAATTTGCTATTATTATTATTTAGAAATCAATTCGAATTAAAAATCATACGATCTCCTACGATTAATTCCAGATAAAGAAGCCAGGAATATTCAAATCAACACGATCTCGCATTCATAATAATACCGGTTTATTTTATCAACGAATCATAAATGTTATATTTAGATAACCTACGAAAAATTATGAGGGTTATTCTTTTTTTAAATAGTATTCAACAAAATTTGAGATTATAGAAAAATTAGATTATTATTACTATGGAGTCAGTTTAAGTCAATAACGTTGTATATTAATAAATAAAGCACTGATTATTTGTCAAACTAGAACGTTATATTTTGATTCGAATTAAAAAAAAAAAAAAAAAAAAAAAAAAAAAAAAAAAAAAAAAAACGGGACTTTTGAAGAACAGCATATTCTAATTGATTGATAAGCCACTATTATGCATAAATTATAGTTGATAAAATAAAAGAATTCGTTACAAAATAAATTCTAGAATATGTTACATACATTGGTGAATTCGAAACAATTCAAATAAAACTATGATATTTATTTATAGCTAGTAACTAATAATAAACAATGATAATTTAATCTAATGCAATGATAATGCATGTTACGTATAATGTTTTCAAAAGTTGATGATCTTATGCATAATTCTTTAACTTTAATCGATCTCAAGTAAAAATCAAATCTTTCCTATGTCCAGCATAGCCAAAATGTTAAAGAACATAAACAAATGATATTTCATGTAGAATTATATAGGTTGGCGCAATGATTTCATGAAAAAAGGGTTAATCTTGTTAAAAAGAACGCGCCTGTATTATGTTCGTGTGCATGTATATATATATATATATATATATATATATATATATATATATATACACATCATACATACATATATATGGGCGTGGTTAATGTGCAAGTTTAAATATTACTTTTGCCAATTAATTTATCTACATATTTTTTTTTTTATTATGTCCACAGTAGCAATAGTTTATCACTGGTTTGATAATATTAAAATATTTCAAATGATATTAATTATAAAAACAAATTTCATCTTCGAAAACATCAAGTAGCATATAAATGCAGTCACGAAAATAATTTTTTTCATTGTATACACTTTTTATGAATTAAAAAAAGGAGAAGCAAAAAGAAAGAAAGTAAATATTGAGACTAAATAAAACCAGGCCGGCTTAATATGCTCTTTCGATCACGTGACACCATTTGTATCATCGGCAAATGATATCTACATTCCTAAGCAAGGATGTAATTTCACTCATTACGCTCCGTTTCACAAAATGTCTGTTTTGCATTGTAAAAAAAAAGACTATCTTATAGATATCATAGAGCAATGTAGTTAATGTTAATCTATTTTATATATATATATATATATATATATATATATATATAAAATATGTATTATATGTATATATATCTCCACATATTTTTAAATGTTACTTTCTTTTTATGTTATTTTTTTTTCTCTATCAGTAAATTCTAATATTAATGAATAAACAAATATTTTATCTGGAATGAAACATTTCAAGTTTCTAATATCTGCATAGAGTGAGAGAAAGAGAGTATCTGCTAAACAGTACTTTGTTTTACGACTCCGCCCCCCCCCCCCTCTATAGGTTCACAGTACCGTTATTCCGCCCCTGTCTCAAACGACGAATATTTCGTATATGTATATACTTCTACGACAAGCGTTGTTACTGGCGTCTGCTAGGTCAGCTGTTGATCTATCATGGAGCAACAATAAAATTGGAACTCAAAAATTCCATTAAAAAATACAAAAATTTCGATGAATCACGTAACAAGTATTAGTCGCAATCCTTTTTGATAATATACTCGAAGAAATTGTTTTTGAACATTTCACGTTTTCTAAAAATTTTGCGTACATAGTCAAAATTCATTGGACACAAGAAATTACGAGACGGAAAATTAGGGCGTGAAAAGGTTAGTATACTTATATACATACACATTTTCGTTGTTTTCGACGAGGCTGAATTGTGATCATTGAAAAAATTCTGTGCGATAATAATAAAATACAATACATAACCGTTAAATATGCAAGCATTATAGCTATCTTTCAATGTGCTGTTACTGCATTGTTTTTTTATTTCTAACGGTTTGATTTTGATTTTCATTCGTTTTCCTTGAAGTTAAGCGTTATATTTGTATCATTAAAATTGTATATGCATAGCTTTAAAAATTATTCTAAATAGAAAATATAAAAGAAACATATTTTGATAACAAATTCAAATGGAATAACATCTTAGTCATTTTAGAATTTATGCTGATTCATTAATATAGAATCTTTTTATTATAGCAAAATGAATAATTGTTTTATATGATGTGTAAAGTCTATCATCAATGCAAGTCTATGTTGTTCTTTTGCATCACGGGTTTATGTCTGTATGGAATTATTTATAATATTATATATATATGTTCTTGTAAAGAATATAATTCTGTAGTTTATAAATTTATATTTAACAGATATAAGTATATTTATAATTGGTCGCAAAATTATTCAGTCATTTTTTTTAAATAGTATAATTATTTCTATGTACAACTGAGCAAGAAACTTTGAAATTATAAGTAGAGATATTAATGTGCTATATATGCGAAGCATAATTTAAAAGATATTTTTTTTTCTATTTTTGTTCTACACCGATAAAAAATGTAAAGAAAGTCTTTTCAGTTTTTGTCAAGTATATTCATTTTCTATAAAAGTTTTTGATAAAAAATATTTTAGATTGTCCATACTATATTTTGTATTCCTATTATAATAAAAAAATATTGTTTATTTCTTTTCATTTTTCACATACTTCGTATAGCACACTAATTTTTCTATATCTAAAATTTTTTCTATACTTAAAAGAAAAATTATTCAATTTGAAAAAGTGTAAGATTTGTTATAACACTGTATATATATAAATTTTAAATAAATTCAACATATTAGATATATTTTCCAGTGGTGTTACTATACATATTCATGGCTCTCCTTTTTGTGTACGAATTTATTTGTGCACAGAATATAATATATAAAGTGTCCTGCATGTGTGCACAGGTATGCCATTATGTAAACAATTCAATCATAGATATAAACATACATATATGTTTTATATAGATTAAATATATATTTACATATATATTTTTGTATGTAACACAGCTTTGTATGTAACATGTACTAGTAGATTTTTTTTCATTTACTATTCTTAATAAGTTTAAAATTAATATGGCTTTATCATTATAATTTCTTATTAATTCATATACATTTTAAAAATATTATATATAATTTATACATGGATGTGTGTTTAATCAATTTTAGTGTAAAGGACACTTCATGGGTTTAAATTTATTATTATAAAATCATGTCAAGGAAGCGCTGTAGAGAGGAAACTATGTTGAACTCTGTATCACATACAAATAATCATAATGGAGAAAGTACGTCTTCTTCTAGAGAAAATTCCCCCATTAATCCTGTAAGTAATAAATTTCTTATATAACACTTTGCTAAATATGTCGCTTTTGTTTATTATACAATACTCTGTACACGTATAACATTGATTTTAATCAATTTCATATTTTAAAATACAAAATGATTTTTATTTATAGATTGATTTTAACAATTTATAATATATAATCTATTTGTATATATTTACACATATTACGTGCACCCGAATACACTTAATACCACTGATACTATTTATAACAAAAATCACATATACCATGTCTTATTCAGTCAACAGAGAACATATAACTCAATATCAAGTGATAACATTGTGAATATGACGTAACATTGACATAAATAAGTGTCAAGTACTGTATTACTAAGAAAATTTTACAAGTGGTAGAAGTTTAAATATATTTTTCTTCAACTTTGATTAAACATTCATTAACATTCATAAACTTTATCAAATATTTTATGTCTGATAAATGTGTAAAATGAAATGAATTATATGTTTTAAAAAATGATGAATTGTTAGGTACAATGACTTGGGAGAATAAAAAATATAATAATAACAATCGAATGCATACAAAAATCTAATTACAGTATGGAATTTTCAATAATCATATAAGTTAAAATATTAATATAATAAATTCTATAATTTATAATTTTCAGGAATGTTCAAATTTGAATTACTTTAAATTAAAAAGCTTCTAAGTTACATTATCATTGAAATAAATTAGAAATTATATCTAAATTTATTTCAGTCAATTTGTAAAGAGGCTCCATTCAGTGATGATCCAGAAGCAATTGCTGAGAGAGATGCAAGTGATTATAATACTCAAATTACATTAAGGATGGCACGTAGTGGGAAAGGTTGGTTTATAAGAGTATTTATTGTTCATTCACTATTCAAAAAATACAATGATAACTGTTATGAGAAATAAGATTTATGAAAAAAAATGAATATTTATGTAATGCCAATATTACTTGTATGTTGCAATTTTAAGTAAACATTATCATCATAGTTGTACTTTTATCATTATACAGTATTTTATAATATGATATATCTTTTAGCACCCAGAAGAGTTAGAGTATATGCTGATGGTATATATGATCTTTTTCATCAAGGACATGCTCGACAATTACTACAAGCTAAAAATATATTCCCAAATGTATATCTTATCGTTGGAGGTGACATTTTTAATTCTGCTTACAATTTTGTAAAGAATCTAAAAATTATTATAATTCTTTATTTATTCTTTTTTATTTTATAGTTTGCAATGATGAATTAACACATAGCAAAAAAGGAAGAACTGTTATGACAGATGCTGAAAGATATGATGCAGTAAGACATTGTCGCTACGTAGATGAAGTAGTGAGGGATGCTCCATGGGAAATAGATGATGATTTCATTAAGAAACATAAAGTATGTTTAAATTAATTTATTACAAAAAACAATTCCTATTAATCGTATGCAGTAAAAATCATATATGTATAATATATGTTCTTTATCATTCATATCAAAGTTGTAATCAATTGTTTTTATAGATCGATTTCGTAGCTCATGATGACATACCTTACATGACAGATGATGGTTCAGATGTTTATGCAGCATTAAAAGCTAAAGGTATGTTTGTAGCTACACAGAGAACAGAAGGAGTATCTACATCAGATATTGTTGCAAGAATTGTTAAAGATTATGATATTTATGTAAGAAGAAATTTAGCACGGGGTTACAGTGCCAAAGAACTCAATGTTTCTTTCCTTAATGTAAGTCATTTACAAAGAGCATTAATATATTTTGAAGTTTCTGATTCTAGTTGTTCAAGTTTTTCGAACTAAAACTATAAAAAAATAGTTTTTAAAAAATTGTCATTTCAGGAAAAGAAATTTCGATTACAAAATAAATTTGATGACCTCAAAGATAAGGGTAAACGAGTAATGGAAAATATAGGTGAAAAGCGTATGGACATGATTAGTAAATGGGAGGAAAAATCACGAGACTTCATTGATGCATTTCTTTTATTATTTGGAAGGGAAGGAAGATTGGTGGGTAGTATTTATGGAGGAATTATCCTGTTAATTATTTTGTATTTTATCTTAATAATTCAATATAAAGCATGTTCACAAAAGGAATAAAAAATGTTCTATATAACAATACAAATGAATTCTCTTTTATTCCTAGATGAATAATGATTTTGAAAAATTACACCTTTGAAGATCTCTTATTTAAATTTCGTTGCATACCATTGTGTATGTGAAAATAAAATAAAATATTTCAGAACAAATTTGGTATTTATTATAGTACTTCTATCATATTAGTATACATTACATACTGAGAGAACAATGAAAAACAAATGCTAATCTTGAAAAATAGATGAGTGATTAATTCTACTTTTAACTTTTTCTTTTTTTGCAGTCAACAATTTGGAATGAAAGTAAAGGACGTTTGATGCAAGCACTTTCACCTCCAGCAAGTCCAAAAAGAGATGGCAGTCCAAATGGTAGTAGCAGTAGTAATAACGATGAGGATCAAACAAGGTATATTATAACATTTCAATCAATTAATTAATGCATGTAATATAGATTATTAGATATAAGTATTTTATAAACCTAAAGTAATAAAAAATATTATGCATTATAGTCCCCCACCAAAAAAGACTGGGCGCTACGAATTTTCACAAAGTACTCAATATCTAAGCGATGATTACAGTGATGATGAGGAAGAAAATTTACAATCTAAGTGATAAATCATTATGTAAATGCAATGTATCTTCTTATTACGACCAAAATTAGTGTGCTATTTTTTTTTAACATTAGACATATTTTCATACAGCTACATAAGCTGTTGATACAGAGAATAGCACTATGCTTCATAATTTTTGTATGGTAAAATTACTATACATAAAGCAAAATATTTGTTATTATATGGAAATTTAGTACAATTATGAATTATGCAAGTTGGAATATAGACATTTAAATCTACAGAAGATATGTAGATTATTTAAGATATCTATTACATCAAATTTATAATTTTTTTTCAGTTGTTGCTGTAGTATTACTTATTTGTATTATGTTCCTAATACAGCAATGAATTATTTATTTATTCTAAATTTCTACATGTTTTTACAGATATTAGTATTTATATTTTCATGTACTAAACAAGAAATTGTTTCCAGTATTTATTTTTAAACAAATAATATGTAAAAAGTACTGGTCTATGAACTGATCTAATAACGATTTCTCTTACTTTATCATCAATTTTGTACAGAACGTATTATAGAATAATCTTACGTCTCATTGTACAGATATCTTAGATACAGAGTAAATATTTCATCTATAAAGACATATTAATTTTACATTGTTGCAAGTAACGCATAACCCTAGAAGTGATCTATAAAATATATATATATATATATATATATATATATATATATATATATATATATTTATATACACATACACAAAATCTTACAAAACATGATTGACCATAGAAATGATGATTATTATTAACATATGAACCAGTATGCAAGAAATAGATAAGCAATACTTCCAGGATGAAAGAAACACTGTTTTATAGAGCCTATTCATATTAATTACATTGATATATACTAATTTATTATAAACACATAATAAATGATACATCAAAAATATAATAGTTTATATATACAGACATATTAAAGAAATTATAAACTGAGGAGAAGATTAAGAAGAATAACATATAAAATAGTGATCATGGTAACATTTTGTATATAAGTAATGAACGCAATATATAACAAAGTTATTTTTATAGTGAGGTTTTTAAGATTTTATTTATTACAAAAATGAACAATTTCATCTTCGAAAATAAACAAAACATGATTTTACATAAACTAAATACAATACATATTTTTATGACAAAAAAATTATAAGGTGCCTCTTTATAGATATATTTGCGTTCAATATTTTCAAAACTAATGCTTTTCAAAAACATTATACTTGCATACCATGTTCAATGGAAATGCTCAATCTTTTAATAACATATGTAATTGCATGCATTAAAGATTTTCCATGTCTTGTAATATACCACCTGTGCCTCAGTCTAACATAGCTGAAGTACATATATTGAGTATTATAAATGCCTTAGAAGATATTAATAAGATAGTTATTCTATAATGCAATGTCAATTATATATTAATATTGATATTGCAATATATGTACACAGGCCTATAATGCAATAACTATTATTGTTATATATCACTGTCTTCAAAAAATATACTTAGTATCATTTATTAAATAGGAGACTAGAAATTTTTATTTATAGTGAATTTATTATTAAACAATGAAAATATTTCTAATTATGATTTTAAAAGTTATAAACCAAACAACAACTTTATGGCAGATGGGTAAATTTTTCCATATCTTAATATCTCTTCGAAGCATGTAATCCTC
Organism: Vespa velutina; assembly: GCF_912470025.1. Classification (NCBI taxonomy): domain Eukaryota; kingdom Metazoa; phylum Arthropoda; class Insecta; order Hymenoptera; family Vespidae; genus Vespa; species Vespa velutina. Next base: position 3,572,263 of record NC_062192.1, read on the forward strand.
TTAATGGAATAATTTAATATAAATATGTTTAAATGATTAGTAAATAATTAATATTAAATAGAATAAATAAAACTTTAATAAATAATTTTATCTACATACATATATTTCCAATGAAAGAGTGGATGTTTTCTTATAATTTTGCTTATATTTGTATTTTTGTTTTTGTTTAATAGAAATATATTTATATAAAAGCATATATATACACACATATATATATATATATATATATATATATTTGTTATTAATTAAACAATAAATGACGACATAAGCGTCAATCACTGGAAACTCAAAGCAATCATTTCTATCGATAAAACGAACAAATTAAAGCTTCATATTGATAAAATATGATACTAATGAACTATCAAGTTCCAAATCTGCTTATAAAATATACTTTTATATATAAGACTGTTTTGTAAAGAAATACTTTATGATCGGGTCTTGATAGCTATTGATATAATTTGTATCTATTTGAAACTTTTTTTTCTAAACGAATAATGTTCGTCTGACCAACAGAAATCTGCATCTTAAGTTTCCAACAATCGTCACTTGACATAACTTTTTGCTTTTATTAACAAGTAATTAATAAATATATTTTATCATCATATGCAAAATATTTTAGTTGTAAAATATATTTGATTATATATATATATATATATTTATTTATTTATTTATTTATTTATTTATTTATTTATTTATCTATCTTACCTATATATCTATATATGATTTACTACCATGATCACTATTACTATTTCATTAAACGATACTTAGTTGTCGGAATTCAACGATAGAATGACTTATTATTTGTTAAAGTCGCTCAAATCCCTACGTATTTATTGTTTTTTTATGTTTACATTATTATTACTATTATTTAGTATACAGTAGGTTATGTTCTGAAATTAATCGCTAGGTTACTTGATGAGGATTGGTCAATGTTACTATCGATTGAGGCAATCAATCGAAATAATAATTTAAACTAACGTGGCGCGAAATATAATCTTTATCTTTTTTTTTACATCATTAAACATTGAATTTATAAAAAATATATATAAATAAATGAGATCATAACATTTTTATTTTATATTAAATTAGTCTATTTACAAAGACTAGTAGGAGTATTATAATCAATCCTGGTGCGAGAGAAATGGAACAACTTTTAAACAAATTAAAATCTGAAACATTTTAATTATTATTAATTGATATAAAATAAATAATAAGATACTATTTATTTTTCATACTTTTGTCATTAGGATCTCGTACTCCGCATTGCCGATGCCCTAATGTTGCTTTTCTCTTTGACGGTATATATCCTGGTATATATAAACTTGGAGCTTCTAATTTCCCAGTCGACATTAATTTACTAAAATCCTGTTCTAATTTATTGGCTATTGGACCTAAATATCAAAATGTATATGTAAAATAATATGTTGTATCTACGAACAAAAAGCAAATTTACACAAACCTTTAAAGTGTATCAAAAATTGAATACAAGCTCCATTGTGTAATATTTTAGTTTTTCTGCTATCGATAGATAACATCCATTCAGGAATACCCATTACTTTTCTTACATCTTCTAAGAATTGTGCTCTAAAAGAAAACAAAATATAGTAAATTTGTTAAAATAATTGTTTCTATGATTTACTTTTTTTTAAAAGTATATCTACACGACAAAACGAGGTGGTTTTCTTATATTTGCATATTTTACTATATCGTTGTCCGGTTCAATATTAGCACAAGCAAATCTATTATTTCCAAAATCTCTGTCCATAATAACGATTGATTTTCCCATCGCAGAAACTGGCCCATCTAATGGAAAATTTGGATCTGTGAAAACTCGTCTTTCCATTCCTATATTGATTGGTCCCAAACGAGATGAAATGTCTCCTACTTGGCATCTTAAAGGCAAATCAGGACCACATTCTTGTCTATACAGATCTTCCTGTTTCGAATTATTGTTGTTATTTAGTACGCTTGGATAATTAACGATGTATGAACAAGAAAAATACAAATAATTTTACATTCAAAGGATCTGCTAATTGAGTAAAATAAGGATTCCATATGTATCCACCTGCGACACATCTAGTATCTTTTACTTTTACAGCTGCATCCACTCCAACAGGATTAACGTATATAGCCCAATTGTGATTCTTTGTCTGTTAAATAAAAAGATTCAAATATTATGTTGTCAAATATATTTTTCAGAATAAAGAAAAGAAAAAATAATGTTATATTTTTACAATATTACGATCATGATTTCCTGGATGTCGTAACTTGACTTCAATTACTGTTTCACTTTGACTACCATCTTTATATGCCAGCTGTGACTATAATAATAATTATATTTTACTTTATTTATTAAGATTCTAACTTATATTTAATAATGAATATTAATAAATAATATACCATTTTAACATAACCATATGCAAATCCTTGTGGATGATGGAACGAAGCAATTGCTCGTAATTCTACCGCTTCAGATGGTGCATATCCTCTTTCTATCGTAGAACAGGCCCATCTACAATAATAAATAATGTCATTATGTATACTCTTTTGTTTCTAATATTTTACCTTAGATTTTTTTCTTTTTTATGAATCACTACACTGTGACCAAAAATGCTTCTAGGTCCGAACAATGGAAGCAAGGTGTCGTTGTAACTCGTTATATATTTTTTTCTGTTATCTAAAGTACCAAATTTTCCGCTAAGGTCTCCCATTTCATATTGATCCGATGTACCTTCTCTAGAGCCTGGAATGTTACTTGAATTCACACCCAACGGATTCCAGTAATTATATAAAGATGTAGCTTCGCAAGGGAATTCTAAATCTATTTCTACCGGAGTCTGTGATTATAAAATATTTAAAATATTTAAAATATCAATATTATTTCTTTTAAGAGCTACATTGAAACAGGTTACCATATGTATGTGATATCCGCTCATTTTTCCACCAAGTCCTTCAAGATTAATTTCAATGTCCGTGACATCGTATTCGCTTTGTTGAATGAATTCCAATTTTCCTCTTATATGAACAGGTTCACCATTACCAAACCAATCTTTAGCAATTGCTTTTAATCTATATAATCCACCGATCCTATAGAAGATATTTTGTTGAAATTTAATTTTAATGTTCCAATATGAATCAATGAAATTTTTTTTTGATTTACGTCGAACAAGCGAGTCTTTCTCCTCTTGCGATTGGTCCATGATCATCGTAAATTACTAAACTCTTTCCTAAAATACTATTTCGTCCAGAAAGTGGCAACATCGTATCTGTAAAGAGTTTTCGAGTTAGAAGAGGCCCATAGACCTTTTTCCCAGCAATTTCGAGTTTTCCATGTCTCGTAAGGTCACCCAATCGACATAACGAGACTTCAACTGTTGAACAATATTTCGTATGATTTGGATCCCAGTCGATCTAATAAATATTTATACACTTGATTATTTGTTATTTGTAAAATTTCTTTAAAGATAATTCATTTTGCAATTATTACTTTATGAGGATTGTAAGGTGCACCAGCGCTTAGACATCTGCCAGTCCAATTATAATAATCTTTTCCAGGAGGATTATCGTGTACCATCCATCTGAAAATAATCGATAATACAATTTCTATCATATATTTTTCTTTCATGTATGTCTAACATCCACTACCTGTGCTCGGCTGAATTATTCAGTGCACTGCCATCGGCATGAACTAAATTTTCAATTATAATAGTTGTATCAGCTTCAGGATTGTTTTTTGGTTGACGGAATATTATTTTTCCTACTATTGGATATCTAAAGATTACTTGTGCCGTAAACATAGGGATTTGTCCTGCATTTTGTGGTAAATGAAGAGCAAAAGTACCACATACCCATGGTATTATACCTTTATTATCAGTTTCATTATACCTTATTAAAAAAAAAAGAAAGAAAAAAAAATTATTAATTAATTTTATATTTTATTATAAAACGTATTGTTTCAATATATTATCTCACTTGTGAATTACAAGAGACCGATGAACGATACTATGAATTCCTGACAGTGGCAGATATACGTCCCAATAGATACCATGCAATTTTGCACTTCCAGGTAAAATATCAGTATGATAAGATCCTTCCTTACGACCTTGAAGCTTTCCTGACAAATCACCAATGCTATATTGATCCTGAGTTCCTAAACCTGCTGGTGGTACTGTCTTCTCGTCTATCTTAGTTGGATTGTACATGTTTTTAGTTGTCAAACACGGTTCTCCGATATCCTCTAAAAATTTAGCTGGTTCAGGTGGTAGTTCATGTATCCTATAATATGCTACTTTGGTGGCATAACGCAGTCTCGTTTCTAAATTGACTGGTGTAAGAGATATATTGATCCATGTCGGGTTAAACGGAGTTTCTTGGCTTAATGTCATCTCACCTTTTATGCCACGAGAGCTAATTAATGTTCTGAAACATGTATTTTTTGTTTTTTACTATAATCTATGCTGAAAATTGCAGTACAAATAAATTTAAGTATGCATATTAATGTCGAAACAGAAATGTAGCTATATTCCGTCTAATCATACTTAGCAAGAATCGGTTTGCGATGATTGATCTTAGCACAAGCCAAAAACGAGTCGTCGTGCGTAGGGTGAAAAATAACTAAGTACAATAATCGATGTGGTCCAAGAAGATCAGCCGGTAGGAGTGATAATTCTGGATCTCTATAAGAAGTCTTGTATTTTGGACTTTGTTTTACGGCAACTTTTATTTTACCCAAACGCATGTCAACATCACCGATAGATTTGCCAGGACCAGCATTATCTGGATCGAAAACTGTTTGAAGTATATTGCAATTTGATTTATCTGAAACATATTAAATAAGATTATGTACAAAATTGACGAATATAGACGAAAATATATTTCATTTTTCATACCTTTGCCAATGTTAAAAATATCAGTCACATAAATTTTCCAGTGATGTTCTGTATAATCTACTTGTAACTTTTGGTTATTGATATGATGCAAATCGGCATAAATGATAGTATCGGTGGTATTGTCACCAGCTTGACCACCAAGCCATCGGAACCAAACTGTTCCAGCTACTGGGCCGTAAAAACGAGCTTCGGCGAATTTCTCTGTATTTTTCTCAAAAACCTAAGGGTCTGGCGTTTATTAAAAGACATCCGGCATTCAACGTAAAAGAAAATTTTTATTTAGAAAAATATTATGAATTACCGTGATAGAAGCACAGATTATTCTGGACGTATAGGAGTCTTTTAGTAACAGACCTTTACCCCATAATCCCTTTTCACCAGTTAGAGTTACACCTGGAACTTCAACAGAACCTGTTTCATTCCCAGGCATTTCCAATGGACCAACTAGATCCGTCAGATCGATTATGCTACGAGCAATAGATAAATTATAAAGCTAGAAGAAATATATTTAAGCCAAAATATATAAGCATATTTCAAATACCTTTCTCCAAGATGACGACGACTGCATCGATCGTCTATGACTGTGTAGTCGACAGGAAATTGTGTAATAGACCAGAACCATTGTTGATCTGGATACTGAAGTGTCGTTTGTAAAGCGAATCGAATTCTTATCGAATTCTCTGTTTTTTGTTCAAATCGGACCTCTCCATGAAGACCACCAGCGGATATATAAGCCGCTAGCTTGAGTGCATTTCCTGATATCACTGTATACATGCATAGGAATGTTTTAAGAACAAATATTATCTTTCTTCGCAATACATCTAATTAAAGTAGTAAAAATTACATCGAATTTACAACTCTAATGAAATAAATTTCTAAATATATTAAACAAAATAAATCTGTTCCTCGCATGTGCTCCTAATATATTATCATTTTTGAAGGATGATTCACAGTAATCATATTACATATCGACGAACATTAACGCTTTCACTCACCATAACTTAATAAAAAAAGCCACCACATTATCGACAATTATTAAAGATCTTTTATAGCATTTTCTTTATCTTAAATTGATCTTTTGATTCGTTAACTCACATGGTTCACCATACGGCAGAAAACTGTAGACTTACAACGGTGGCCAGTCAAGGTAACGCCTCGTACTTTCTTATTTCTTTAAACGGATATGGTGGGAGTCTTGAGAAGAGAACGATGACCTTTGCATAAGAAAGTGGGACCTGGCGGTATGTCATCTGGAGGAATGATTTTCAAAGCGAAGAAATAATCAACAATAATTTTTATGAATTGTAGGAAAGATTTGTCTTATTGTTCGAGAAAAAATAAAATTTGACTATCAATTAATTGCATAAATATTATTGGATGTCTGTCAAAAATTTGAATGTTAATAAAATAACCTTACTTGGATCTAAAAATTAATCGTCTTATCGAAAACAAAAGGATAGAAATGATTAATAGTCAAGAAGAATTACAATCTATTTTTAATACGATGAAAGTATTTATGACTTTTGATTTTATACGAAAATTATTACGATGTATTACATTTTATATAGGAAACTGTATAGACAAAGTCTTGTGAGTAATGATATATCGTATATATTTTTATTTTAACATTTTTAATGAAAAAAATTATTTAATGAATATTTTCTATTAGACATTATCAAAAAGATATAATAATAAGACGATTAAAAAGAAGAAAAAAACGACTTTTTGAAGGTTGTAATTATAAAGGCAAAAATATTAAATGTAAATGTAATTGTAACAGATGCACGTAAGTAACAAATATTACCTGAATTGTATAAAATTATTAAGATTTGTATGTGCATACAATTATAAAGGATGGTTCTTCCAGTAAATACAGAAATATCTGTAGCCGTGTTTTAGAAACTGGCTTTATGACAAACATTATTTGCGATAATCGACCAACTAATAATGAAATGTATGTACGATTAAATAATTATATTATATTTTATTATCAATAACATAATATCTTTAATTGCATTACAGATTAAAAACTACGATTGATAATAATTTCATATAGTAAGCGAACATCATCGTTGTTTATAATTTTATAAATATTTTATTCATATTTTGTTGGTTTAGTTGTACAGACAAGGATCAAGTTCGTCCATGGACATTGGAGCAGACACAACCACAGGATCACAGAGACGTGTATTTTATCATCTACTTTTCATACTTGTTCTTTACATGGATCGCCTGTTTGACAGCAAAATTTATTTTTCACATAAACTGGACAGCATCCAGCAGTAGTTACAAATGTTTTTTGCTAAATGTTCCAATAAAACTTTAAAACCCATAATCCTTTAATGATAAATTTCATTAGAAATTCAATTTTTTGCATTAAGTTTGATAATGAGCGTTCGAATTAATTTTATCAATTAAAAAGATAACGATCAACGAAATACGATGACGATATTTGAAGGAGAGCTCTCGATCTTATGGACGGCTGGGCATGGTGGACGAAAATGCAGTAAAATACAACGCGCATGCCGTTGCTGCAACATGACACAACAATCCCAACCAAATTTGTATGTTCATCGGCAAATTCTTGTTTCTATTTCGAATCTTGTAATTCGTTGACTGAATTAAATGAAGAATTGCATGAAATGCAAACTGATAATTCTACAATTACTGAAGTTATCAGGAAATACGAATTCTATTCTTTGAGTATTTTTTATTAAATTTAAAACTTGCCAATTTACGAGAAGGATAATATGAAATGAATCGATTTCCATTAATCCTGATATCAGTATTTTTTTTTTTTTTTTTAACAGGCTTTCAAAGCATACAAAAGTAGACAAATGTTCACAGTCACCTTATGAGGTTTCTAAATCGGACAAAATTGAATTTGGCCGAGATAAGAACTAAGTGTGTATGTGTGTGTGTACATGTGTGTGATTATTCAGATTTAAAGAATGTCATTATATGCAGTATAAAATCTAATCATTCTGTTCTTATTTAGTTTTTAAAAAATGTAATTGACATCAATTATAAAACTTTATGTTTATACTTATATATTTTAGGCGGTTTACAAATATTTTTAAAAACGCATCAACAAAGACTTACGACGATTCATGAATAGAAGAAAGAATTTCGCTTTGACGAAACGAAATTTTATAAAAAAAAAAGGTCCTGCAAAACGAATTACGGAATCGCTTGTTTTGATTGATTTGTAATAATATTTAAAACATTTGTCGAAAGGACAATAATTTTCACTATTTGTACTTTGACATGATGGGAACATAACATTATGTAATCCTTATATCCCAATAACAAAAAAGTAATCATTTTTTTTAATGGTTGGGAGAAAAATGACAATATTTTATTAAAAAAAAATGTAAAACTTTTCATTCATCTTCTTTAAATGAATATATATATATTATAATATATATATTATAGATTAATAAATTAATATAGGCATTATAAATAATGAAGGATAAAATCGGGCACTGTAATAAATTTCAGTGTTAGGGTTGCATCTTTTTAGATCGTTTTTTCTAATCAATATTTATAAAATTATGAAACCGTTTTAATTTTTAATCACACTGCTGATATTAATCACATTGTTAATCTAGGAAATATATATAGATTACCCGATATCATGAAAGTGCAGTGGCATGTCGTGGCTCTCAAATATCGGGCAGTTATTTTCGGTATCCACGTGCTTTGGATATCGGAGCACAGGTCGAAAACGAAAGCCAAAAATAATGAATCATCGTCAAAAACTACAATTCTTTGACTGAAATTAAAATTCTATCATATGCCAATGTATAGAAAGAACTATAGAAAATATTTATCATTCACTTCGATTTGTTTAGAAGGAATATTATATTTCTTTTTAAATAAATCTAAAACCGTAATGCGTGACGCAATACAGGACAGACAGTTCTTTTTTTCATCTTGGCATTTCCAATCCGTAAATAAAAACTAAAAATGACTTCAGTCGAAAAGTTCTAGATTACGTATGATCAAACAAAAGTACAAAGAAGAGCTATTGCGTACGCACCAGAGAAAAATACGAGAATTTCACGTGAGAACCAAAATAAACCTATAAAACGATCGACAATATGGAGTCGCAAGATATTACTAATGGCGGATGTGCGGAAAGACAAAGAGAGGAAGCCAAGTTTCTTCCTGATCGACGTATAAACGTAGTAGATCGATTCAATCGTATACGAGGGGTAATGGAGTCATCCGTTATCTTCGTTCGTTTCCAGGGGCACCCTTGACTTATATTTTCGTTCTGAAAAGCGAATCCCGATAGCGCGAAAGAACAGGGCGGTAGACAGGCACCAGTCGCGCCGCCGTTCCTACGGTCCTCGGCAAACTGTTTTAGTCGAAACGTCGAAAGGTTCGCTATTTTGAGGTGGCTCGCACTAAATATGGTCAGATAGGCGTTGGCGTTGTACCCGGGCTGGGCACCCCTGTTCGAGCAGAACACGATGGTGGGGGAATCCACCAAAGTTACTTAGACAAGTTCACCTCTATGATTCGGACAGTTGGTTAGTTGTGACCATCTCGTACAATCCTCTTAGAAACCAACTGTAGATATGGTAAGTAGGTACCGGTGTTGTTAATGAGGTACCATTATCAACCCGTAAAACTTAATTGCGGAAAGAAAAGACAACGGCGATTTTTCATGGAATTTCTTGCGAAGCATAATATTCAAATTTATATTTCTACCTTACGGGAAGATCAAGGAAGAACGCAACATGTTGTCTAAACGTGATAGCTTGATTAGTGGCCGAAGAATCGATGCCAAAACGTGTCGTACCACGACCCTGGATTCCACGAGGATGATCGATCGATGGATTACGCGGTGTGTGTCGTAAATAATATGCCAAGTGACGTATCGATGAATGGAGTGCAGCTTGCAGCCTCCATGATCGCGGATTGTGTTAATGGAGTGCAAGAGTGGTCTCCGTTAAGCTCTTGGCCGTTCGCCATTTCATACTTTGGTGCCACTTCCGTTTATTTTTTCATTAGCCCTTAGAATATGGTGTACCTGTTATTTATCTTTATCTGAAAAATCATAAGGATTTATATTTTTCTTGATAATTCATATGAGTTCTCAAGATATTTCATGTATCATTCTTTCGCCATTGTCCACATGTTTTTTTCAGCAAATTCGTCACCGTAAAGATGATAAAGTTACACTGTTTTTCTCGTTATATCAATGACAAACCTAAAACAAATTTCCAATTATAACATTGTTCTCATCTCTTTCATATAAAAAATTATAGGAAGATCATTGAAAAAAGCACTCATTTCTACCAAAAATTTGATTGAGTCGAACTATAATCTATAATAAAAGAACGAATATTTCTTCAACTACGTGTGGCTGTTTATAAAAATACCAGAATTATGTAATGATCGTAACTCGAGAGGCGGCGTACCGTCGAGACGATCGGTCTATATACGTCTTGGCTGCATGTCGACAGTACTACTAATAGGGTGGTTCTATTTTTAGTATCAGCAAACGATATCTTCTGAATTTTCCCTAGCGACTTTCGAATCGAGTTATAGCTCATAACTTCTATCGAAGAATTTGGATTTATCAATTCATAAAAAATTTCTTTTTCATTTTTGAAATTAAACAAATACAAGAACGAGCAAATAAATGGAATCAAATCTTGGAAACATTTCAAGGAATGCTTGGTTTCATTCAAAATCTATATGGTCAAAATATTCCATTCTCGTTGTACACGTGATAACAGGTTCCAATCGGATACAATATAAATTTTTGAGAATATATAAAATTATAAGAGACTACCTGTTGCGTCGGTATCATCACAAGATGATCTCTTCTGATAATTATAAATATATCGATTTACTTAATCGATTACCTTAACTCATAAACTAGTTTCATGTAAACGACATTAAACTCATTTGTCAAAGAAATAAATAATATAGCGACAGAGAAGTGTTTAATTCGACAAGAAAATCATACATTTTAGGCGGATAAGGAAAAGAAGAAGAAGACCAAAAAGAAGGAAGAGGCAGCTCCGGCGCCTCCTCCTCCAGAACCCGAGCCAGCACCGGCTGAAGAAAAACCACCAACCCCGACTGGTACCCCTAAGGAATCTGGATCCGCAAGGGCGAGCAGTCGTGGTAGCCGAAGGGCTAAGCGTAGCGGTTCCAGTGTCTTTTCTATGTTCACTCAGAAACAGGTCGCTGAGTTTAAAGAGGTACGTTTGTACGAATAAAACAGTCAAGAAAGATAGGATGAACGAATAGGACGCTTTCTTTTTCATAAATTAATTATTAGAAAGTTAAGAATTCTCAATTTAAATGAGACAAGATATATATATATATATGTTTTTTGTGTCAATCTTTAAACGTAGCATCTTAAAGTGATGAGATAATTGCTAGCAAACATGCATAATTTCCATTGTCTGGATCTACAGGCTTTCCAACTTATGGACCACGACAAGGATGGTATCATCGGTAAAAATGATCTACGTATGGCCTTCGACTCGGTCGGTCGTCTTGCCACTGACAAAGAAATCGATGAGATGCTCAATGAGGCACCAGCACCTATCAACTTTACCCAATTGTTAAATCTATTCGCTGTTCGTATGTCAGGATCAGGTAATTGAACAAAACTTAAATTTTCTAAAATAGACGATATTTTCTTGTATATACTGATCAAAATGTTTTCCTGTTAGGCGCTGATGACGATGACGTCGTGACAAATGCCTTCAATACCTTCGACGAGAATGGCAAAATCGATGGAGAAAGGTATATAATCTGTCATTTGATAAAGAACAATTAATTTTAAATTAAAATACCATTTTTACAGACTGAGGCACGCCTTGATGACCTTTGGCGACAAATTTACTGCGAAGGAAGTTGACGAATCCTACGATCATATGTATATCGATGACAAAGGTTTCATCGATACACAAAGTCTTATCGCCATGTTAACCGGCACAGGCGAAGAAGAAGAAGATTAAACTTATATTACTGACATCCGGAAAAAGAAACACATTAAATTTCTATTCATTGCAAACGAAGTCTCTTGTTACGTCAGATTCGCCGAGACCGTTTCTGAACATAACGACAAAAAGTATGACACGAATCTAACGCCTAGCATTCCCTTATCCTGTTTTCGATGGCAAAGGTTTAATTTTTTCAAAGGGACATGTACAAAGAACGATCTCAATCCGTTGAGAATACACATTATCTACCAGGATTCTTTTCATGGTGTGTGCGCTTACTGCGTAATCTGAGGATAAACGAGACTTCGAATCATACAATATTTATCATTCATATAATAAAAATATTTTAGAACACCATAACGAGACGACTCTCTTATTCTGCAGTAGTCATCATCGAATTACGAGCGATCTTGTGTGTGAGAGGAACTGGTTGTTTGTCACGCCAGTGTTATTCTTGTTCGATTTCCGAATTTTCAGACAAACATAAAAAATAAATTTTTTTGTGGTATATTAAAATATTTCAAATACATTGTAAATGTAAAATGGTCTTTCATTTAGTGAACTACCTATTACAAAATATACTCATTCCTGAATTATTTCGAAATTGAAATGAAATTACTTTCCAAGAAAAAAAAGAAAAACAATCAAAAATACAATCGTACAAAAGAATTAAACTAAAAATACCTGATCCAAATGACGAATGTTTTCGTTATCTAATCATGTAATATGAGTTTTTTTATATCATGCTTAAAAAGACTCCTCCTCGTTTTACGCTTGGCTAAGTACCAAAGTATATGTTGATGACACTTGACTAAATTTAACTACGCCCAAATAATTAATATATACACCGCCTGCCACGAGCATCACCGGTCAACTATTTTATTAAACTAACATGAAATTTCCTGGAATATCAGAGAAGTTAATAAAATTTATCTACATATAACGTATGATAGATGTAGCAACTTTTGCTTATGATTACTATGTATATATAAATGATATGCATCACTATATATATCCATACGTTAGTTTTCTTTTTTTTTTTTTATATAGAATTCATCGTACTTTATGCTGGACCAAGTTTCTCTTACGGATCTCAATATAAAATCACTAACGGATATAAAATAACTAAATTAAATTAAAAATATTAATAACACAATATTTAATTGAAACTATTAATAATATAATATATAATAATAAAAGATATAATTCTTGTTTACTTATCATCATAAAATAAATGTTACCAACAAATGATCGCGTTAAATTAAATGAAACATAACGCCAAAAGGAAATGACATTTGTAGTTCTAGTCAAATAAAAAACAAAATCAATAGAAAACTAAAAATTAATCATTTATCATTATATGCTTATATATGTGAGAGAAAAATATGTTGAAAGATTAAAGAAAGGTTAAAAGAAATAAATTTCATTGATTGAATGATTTAAACTTCACATATAAATTTAATATTCTTTAATAACGGATGGAAATGGTACGGGTATCAAATGGCGCTAATTCAATTTAAATTCAAATGCAGTGTGAAAATAAATGAAATAATAATATCGCGTACGTAGATAATAATAATTATAGCTTCATTTTTGATAGATCTGTTTTTCAAATTATACATTTATAACATAATGAAACTTAAAAAAATTCATTCGTTAATTAATAATACTTATATAGAAAGAAGTATATTTTTAATACTATTTTAGAAAATTCAAAGATTAATTAAAAGAGACAACTTACCAAATCGATGGTCCGATGATCGAAGTATTCCTCGTAGTGGATGCAGATGGAATGGAGCGGTTGTACCGTTGGAAGCAAAGTGACACATGAACGTGGTCATAAAGACAGGTGGAAAACCGGAAATCCCAATGAAGCATTTGTGCCAAGTGACGCACTTTACGTTTGGCGAGTATTCCTTCCTAAGTTTTGCGCTAATTATATTAATTAAAAAACATTTCATCGATAATATTTGTTATTTCTTTATTATCTCTTCGAGAACAGCGAGGCTTCAATATTTTATTGATAACAAAAAATTGATATGCAAAAATTACCATGTCTGAACATATTAAACAATATTCCCGGGAAAATATATTTTGTGACATCCAAACAGATTTCGCTGGAGATGGTAGCAGCACCAATGGAGGGGGGCCAATCTTAGATCTATAAAAGAGCGCGTCCTGCTAATTTTTGGACAGTATGAAAATACGATAATATAGATTAATTAATAGTAGTTATTATACATCTTGTCGATTATTAAAGTTTTTGTGTCATCAAAATAGTCGAAGTATAATTGTTTCAGCATAGTCTAGTCCAGCATAGAAAAAAAAGTAAAAATGCCTTATCCTGAAAAGGAAGAAAATAATAAAGAGAATCAAGAAAAAAAAGTGGTACAAATATTATTTCTTAACTATACATGTTAGATTTATATATTTAGTGACATGACAAAAAACGTTCATTTGTTATCTTTAGAAAAAGAAAAAATCATCCAAGATAGCTGAAGGACAATTGAAGGAGAGTGTTAAAGAATCAATAGAAGAAAAGAAAAAGGAAACGGAAAAGAAAAATGAAATGGATAAGAAAAAAGAAGAGGAAAGAGAAAAAGAAAAATCTGATGTAGAGACAATAAAAGCAAAAAATTTACAAGATAATGTTTCCGTGGAGAAATCAATGATTTTCAACGCTGTTTCGCTACCTAAAGAAATAAAGATTCGAAATGAAGTAGGAAAAAGTGATTTGATCAAATTATCAGAGCTAAAAGAAGTAACTTATTTAACTTGTTCTAATTTTAAATCTTTCTTATAACAATTACATACGTATTATGTATTTTTTCAGGCATTTCAATTATTTGACTTTAATTGTGATGGTATCATTGATTTAGAAGACCTAAAGTTTACTTTCATAACTATGGGCAAACCCGATGTATCCGAAGAACAATTACAGCGAATGTTATCAGAAATACCAACTCCGATTGATTTTGATGCGTTTATTACACTTTTTGGGTGAGTTAAGAAACACCACATAGTGTAAAGAATAACATGAGAAAACAAGATTAACTTTGTGTGTATGTGTGTATATACACATACACAATTTATTAATAGACAAAAAGTTAGTGAAATGGACTCTGAAGAAGTTATCACTGCTGCATTATCAACTTGGGATATGAGAAACATCGGAATGATTCCAGAAAACAAGTGATGAGTTTAAAAAATTAGAGATTAATATTGATATGAAAATAAATTATATTGTTTTTCTTTTTTCTTTTTTTTTTTTTTAGAATACGGGATGATCTTCAAAAATTTGGTGACAAATTTACAATTAAGGAAGTTGATCGTGCCTTAGAGGAAGCACCAATTTATTTGCAAGATGGTAATGCAATGATAGATTATATTAAATTTAGTAACAATATCTGTGGTTTTCAAAATCTGGCCAAAGCTAGACAATATCAGAAAAATTTAGAAAATCCTTAAAAAATATAGTTCTGATATTCGTTAATATTTTGTAGAATCAAATGATAATTATGAAAATATTCTGTACCCTGCAAACTCTGAAAATACAATTTAATTTATCGCAAAATAAAAAAAAAGTAATTACATTGCATAATTATTTCGATATATTAAGTATATATAATCCGAAGATTTTACGATAATTTAACAAAGAAAAATCTCATCTTTCATTATAGTATTATTGACCACCCTTCTTCGGTCTCTCGCCAAATATAGCAGTTCCCACCCTTACATTTGAACTTCCAAGTAATACCTATAAAAAATTTAATTAACTTGTCTGATTTATATTTCGTGTAGATAAAATATTTCACAAATTTACCGCGTGTTCATAATCGGTAGACATTCCCATTGAAAGTTCCACTTTTTTTATATCAAGTTCTAATTCTTTACATAGATCTTCTCTACATTTCTTCAAGCGTAGAAAATCTGGATTTGGGCCGTTTGAAGTATCGTATCCGTAGATACCTATTGTCATAAGACCAGTAAATTCCAATTGTTTACAGTTATCCATAATATGCTTCACAAGTTCTGTTACTTCTTCTATTTTGCAACCACTTTTTGCTAAAAATATTAAACTTCATAAATAAAGTTATACACGCTCCAATGGAATACGAATAGTTAGTTGTTATTTTTATTGTTAATATAATATGATCAACATAAATAAATTTCTATATCACTATTATAGAAAACATTAATTAATATATTTTTTTAATATAACCGAATTTAAATATTAGTAATGAAAAATTAAAAAAAGTGAATATAAATATTAATCAAGCAGTAATTTATATTCCTAAGTAATATTAAAATATATAAAATAATACATAGTAAAGTATAAAAGAGGAAATATACAAATAATGTAGTTAAGTAATAATATTTTATTATAAATTAAACATATTATGTTGCAATTATACAGAATGATGCAATTATACAGGATGAAATAAAAACATAATTTAAATTGTTACTATATGAAAAAGATAAGATGGAAATTATTCTTAGATTTAGTTATAATAATTGAATATGATGGAGTATGACATAAAATCTTTTATTGTACCTTCTTCTTCGCTTGTATTGACCTGTACCATAATTTTCAATTGTGAGTTTTTTTCATTTACTTTTGAGAATGCATTATCAATTGCAGTTGCAATTTGTTTGTTATCAACTGTTTCAATAATATATAAATTTGGTATGCTTATAATTTTATTCACTTTATTTTTTTGTAAATGTCCAATAAAGTGCCATCGAATATCTTTGCATTTATCAACGATAGATGAATCAAATGCTTTTTCTTTCAATTCATTAACATAATTCTCTCCGAAATGTCTTTGACCAGCCTCATAAGCCACAACAATCAACTCTGGAGGCTTAAATTTGCTTACAGCTACTAAACGAGGTTCAAAATAGGTATATTCCTGGGAAAACAAATTAAGATTTTTTGTATTTTCTTTATAAAGATGTATTCGTAAATAAATAATAAACTTGCATACATAGAAATGGGAGGTCAATATGAAACTACTATTAACATTAATTGAGTCAAATACTTCACTGATATAATGATATTACAACTATTTTCATAAAAAAGGATTAGAAAGGATGTATAAAACAGTTTCCCTGTGGTATCTAATTTATTGCATGTACATTAAAACATTTATTGTGTCAAATTAATATGCAAATTAATAGTTTATTTAAAATGGTACATCAGTGACTTTTCACTCGATGTTAATTCTGCACAATCTCAAGGCCCGTACAATATATTCAGAATATATTTTTAGCACGATCCTTTTTTCAGTACTGTTGATGGCAATTTAAATTCTTCGACATTTCCTTAATGGCTGTGTACGATAGTACGTCATGGCAGTAGTTGCACTGCCTGCATCATTCTTTCAAGATTTACCACCAAACCCTCCCATTAAATTACCCAATCCACCTGCTGCTCCCTGTTGCAATTGCTTCATGATATTTTGAAGGCCTGGCATACCACCCATTTGTTGCAAGACACGTGGGTCCATCATTTTTGCCATTTGATGATTCAATTTTGCCATTTGTGTAGGATTAACATTTTTAGCCATATCACCTGCTTTGAATAAACCTTTGATACCACCCATTTTTTTCACAACAGCTGCAAACTTTGTATACTGAGTTATTAAGTCTTTCACTTCTTTTTCAGTTATGCCAGCACCTTGTGCTACTCTCACAATTCTTCCTGGTTGTTTACTAAATAATTTGGCACCATCCCTGCTGTCTAATTCCGCATCATTCATACTATCCATAATAGTCATAAGTCTCTTTAACCTGGCCATTGATTCTTGCTCAGTTCCTTTTGACATAAAATCTTGACTAAAACCAGGAATCATTCCCATTAATTGTGAGAATGGTCCCATTTTCATGATATTTTGAAATTGTTCATACATATCTCTTAAAGTAAATTGACCATGTTTAATTTTTTCAAGTAATTCTTCATTATCATCTAAGTTTAATTCATTTACTTTATCAATAAGTCCTTCTATATCTCCCATACCTAATAGCTTGCTAATAAATGGTTTTGTTTTAAATGGTTCCAAATCATCTATGTGTTCTCCCGTTCCAACAAATATTACAGGACTTTGTGTTGCTGCAACAGCAGACAAAGCACCTCCACCTTTCGCATGACCATCCAATTTTGTTATAATTATAGAACCAACATTTACACGTTCTTTAAATGCCTTAGCTTGAGCTTCACATGCTTGACCTATTGTTGCATCCATTACAAATATTATGTTGTCTGGTTGAACAGCATTGGCAACCTGTAACATCTCTTCAAATAATGATTCTTCTTGCTTGTGTCTTCCACTGGTATCAACAATAATAATTTCATAGCCTTCTTTCTTAAACATTTCTACACCTTCTTGAGCAATAGTCACAGGATCCACTTCTGTATAACTGCCATAAAATGGTATTCTTGCTTTTGTAGCATTTTGTTTTATTTGATCGTATGCACCTGCACGGAATGTATCGGCGCAGACTAAACATGCTTTCCAATTTTTCTTTAAATAATGGTAAGCCAATTTGGTACAAGTTGTTGTTTTACCCGCTCCTTGCAAGCCAACAAACATGATCACATTGGGACGGCCTTTCACAGGTTGATATGCTTTAACACCAGGATCTATCAATTTCACCAATTCTTTGAAAACAGCACTTTGTATCATACGCCGTTTATTAAGACCTCCAGCCATATCATCAAAATCAATAACAGTGCGAACATTTTCTCTTAATTTCTTGACTAACCTAATATTTACATCAGCTTCGAGCAATGCTGCACATATTTCCTTTAGCATAGAATTTAATACATCCTCGTTTATTACGGTCGCATTGCTAAGCGATCGCAAAGCCGACGTAATTTTACGTCCTAGGTCAGCTAAGACCATTTTCGTTTATTTATTTTCACTTTTCAATACGAATATTCTTGTTTAGTGGTTAGAAAATTGACGTTGAAAAAATATGTCAAGATTATTCCAATTTGGCCAACACGACATGACGACACATCCGGTTAGTCATTGATCATACAATAAGTAAGACTCTCACAATACTTCAGTTTTTGTAATAAAATATTTTAAATGCCGATTTGTATTTTATGAATATTTGAGAATGTGTAAACCCGTTACGTGAAACCTTTGTGCTCTACTTTGTTCGTATTTTGCTTTAATGATTATCATTCACGATCGCCATGATACATCTGTGTGACCGCAACAAAAAATACAAATAACATTCATAACCTCCGATATAAAATAAAATGTACATATGCATATGCATAAAATATTCATAAAATAATGGGAATTATCGTACCGACCTAATAAAACACAATTTTCTTTTTATAGGATTTTTTAAAAGATATGTTTGTATGTATGTGCATATGACGTATAACCAAGGACAATGGGTATGATTCAAATAAATCACTTAAATTTAAAGTTAACATTATAGTTTTACGAAAAAAATATATAGCACTGGCCATATATGTATTTCTTTACGCTTTTTCGCCTTTTATCTGTTTAACAACAAAATGGCGACATACCGGTTCTCGTTTAGCAGATGCAGCGATGATTTTGTCGCGAACTAATTTCAGACCTTCAACCACGTCTTCCATTTTGTACTTTTTAATATGATTAATAACTTGCTAAAAGTAATAAAAAATTCTCAAAATTATTGCATACATTATTTAATTTATTATTTAGTTAACAATGATTCAAACTACTTTTAGAATATCTATATAGTTTATAATATACTATGTGAAAGATAATGTTTAATATTTTAAATAGTTGAAAATTGATATTATCATATTGTGAGAAGATAAAGATTTTTGAATACAAAAATAATTCTTTGTAAAATAAGCAACTTCAAATGCATTAAAAACTCTTCTATTACTTACATTCGAATTTATCGCTTTCATAAATAAGGAAGACGAATAAATGCAATCCGAGCGAACCTAAACGAACGTGAGCGAACCTAAACGAACGTGAGTGAAACTAAGAGAACGTGAGCGTAACCTATCGATAACGGAAGAGAACTAAAATCTTTATTCTCTTGCGCAGATTTGCTTTCTCTGATAAAAATTTCCATAAAACTTCATACAAAGATATGATATTGCAAAATTTCGTATGATAAACAACTGAAATTAGATTATTACTGTTTGTTATCATTGCGCTTATATACAACTGACAGTCATATAAATTTTGATATGTCAACAGAGAGAATCATTAATTCGTATTACTAATGCTACAACGAGCTGTAACGTATAGGTGATATGACAGCGTGAAAATTAATCTTGACGGATGATAACAATGTTTAAAATTTAGTTAATGTCATTCATCTGACGTATGCATTTAGATATCCAACTAAATAAAGTGTTCAGTGATTATTCTATTGCTACGAACGCTATAATATTATAAAAGTATATTTAAAGAGTTTTAAAATACAAAAACGCAAGAGGTGTTATCGAAGGAAAAAGTAAGGCTATTGAAAATTATACAGATTGTGACACAAAGCGTAATATGAATTTATTTCGATATAAATTAATCTTTAAAAATTCATCTTTAAGTTGCACCGTGTAAATTTTAATGCGATTTAGAACACAACCATAAATATTGTCATGAATATAATGGATATAAAAGATAATCCTGAAAATGATAATTTTGGATCTTATCATGCTTTGTTGATCGCATTCAAAACAATGAAGGAACGTTGTCAACAATTACAAACTAGATTAGCTGCTGTAGAAGAAGAAAATTTGTGTTTGAGACTCGAATGTGGAAAGGATATGTCTACTGCGATTGTAAAAGTCAATAGTAATGACAAAGCTGTCATTCAAACTTTACAGGTTTGTACCGTTTTTCTTAGGATTTGTGTTTAAATTAAATTATGTTTTTATATATTATCATATTTTACAGGAAAAAGTAGAAAATCTTAAAAAACAAAAATCACAATTAACCCATCATGTCTTTATGGTTGCTGCAGAAAATCGTCATTTATGGAACCGACTAATCAGATTATCAAAAACCAATAAGTCTTTAGAAATGCATTTCACAAAAATTTCTGATGCATTAAAACAACATCCTTCTACTCAATCATTTGATATTATGTCACATAGTTTTTGTAATATTCCATCTCCTATTAAACAAGAAACAAATAAATGTATATTGGGTATAGATAATGGTATATATAAAAATGTATAATTTAAGCTAATTTAAAATAAAATATTTTTTAAGTAACATTAAAAGCAATAAAAAACATTTATAGGTGAAAAAGAGCAGAGTTTGGAAGAAATATCACTTAAACTTATCAACAGTATTATGTTAGAAAAATCTGATCTTGAACAGCAGTATGCAGAGGTAAATATGAAATGTTTCTTTTTTTTTTCCAGGCATTTATATAAAAATATAATTAATTATCAAGAATATTTATCATATAATATATATTTATCATAAAATAATATAACAATTTTATGTATTAGATGGTAGAATTACAAAACAACGCTGACTTAAATTTACAAAATATTGGTTTCACTTATCCAGAAGATTCTGATACAGATTCATTAGAACAATTAAAACAACATGATGTAAGATTATCACAAACAAAGGATGCCTTATTAGCACAACAGAATAGATTGAAAAGAGCTATACAGAATATGAAAAAAATTAAAAGAGGTATGTAAATTCATATATATAAATAACATCTTTTTTTAGTTATCTTTCAAAGCATCATTTTGTAAGGTACAACATATAATATTTTTATAGGAGGAATGTGTAATGGTTGCCGTAAAAATGCGAATAAAAAAGTTGTGCATATAGGAATACAATTTAATTCAGCTGACAGTTTTCAAGAACATGGTTCAACACAAACAAGTTTACCACCAATAAGTTTATCTTTAGAAAAATGTGCTACTGAAAATTCAGATACTGATGATAAAATTTGTCCATTATGTGGATTTTTTTATGGAAAGTCTATCCCATTTGCAGAATTTCATGAACATGTTTTGAGTCATTTTACGAAAGATACATCTGTAGATGGGTTTGAACTTGTACATT
The DNA here is from genome assembly GCF_912470025.1 of Vespa velutina. Taxonomy (NCBI): domain Eukaryota; kingdom Metazoa; phylum Arthropoda; class Insecta; order Hymenoptera; family Vespidae; genus Vespa; species Vespa velutina. The sequence continues at coordinate 3,594,187 of NC_062192.1, forward strand.
AATCCTATGTATAGAAAAGTGATGAAAAGCAATTCTATCAAATCTGTTGTCAATTTATTAATGCAGTCTAAGTTACTGTTGGATAAGTACAAGATAGTAAAATATGTAAATAATTGATAATTCTCATAGATCTATTTGCCTTATTTATAACATTGTTTTCAATCAGTGAATTCTATAAAATGTTGATACATTATTGCATCATTATGAAGAATGAATAGCCAACAAATATTTTACTATAGATTATATATTTGTATCTTGCATACTGCTGGATATAGAAATTATTTACAAATATACTACTTATTTTCACAATAAAAAATATTTCTAAATCAAATCAAGTTAACATACTGACATTACAAAGATATTATAGATTGTTTAATAAAAATTAAATCTCTGTAATGATTAAAATAGCATTAAAAAAAGGAGTACAATAAATGTTCAAATAACTTCTATAGAAAATACTTTGAATTGTTTTAAGCAAGTTGTGACGGTTTTATATCCTTACTATCGGAAGGTTCAACTGTAGATGGTTCAAGAAGATTTTCATGAAACCATTCAGGTCGTTTCTTTGGCATCTCTATTACTTTCTGGTTCTAAATAAAAAATTAATGGTACAAATCAGATTTTAAAATAATGTAAAATAAACATTTTTGTTATATTAATATAAATCTAAAATATAATCAAATAATTATTGAAGTACCTTCCAGAAGTCATCCGTCTTGCCTTCTTTTTCTCCTTCATAAATAACAATGACATTTTCCTCAACTGGACTTAATCCTAATTTTTGTTGGATGGCATCTTGGATTTCTTTTGTTTCTATTTTTACTTTTTCATAACAATATCCTAAACAATAATGTACATATATTATTAAGTTTTTATGTATATTAAATTATTAAAATTAAAAAATTTAATATTAAACTAAACTAATTACCACATAAAAGTCCAGCCTCGTGATGACTACCACAATTGGGACACATCAAAATATTAGTTTTTGGAATAGGTGGTTTCCAGTTATATTTTGGATGTCCATATCTTCTACTCATACGTTTTTCAATGGTACGTCTTAATGTTGGAACTCCCCACAAAAATCCATCTCCAATGATGTCTTTTAGAGAAAATCGACCACGATTGTTTACAGTGCATGGAAGATTTAACCCATTATAATCTATTGCACATAATGCTTCTAAAGAAATTTAAAAAAATTAGTAAGAAAAATGCTTATATTTTTAATTATTAAAGAGTAGATACTGTAATGTAGGTTATGTAATAATTTTTCTTCTTATACAAATATATACATACAAGTATATATATATATATATATATATATATATATATATATATATATATATATATATATATATATATATATATATATATATATATAATATATATAAGTAAATAGTAACCTAAAATATCGAAGAAATTTTTATTTACCTGGAGGAAATCTACGATTAAAAATTATGTGTAATGTTTGCTCAATTTTTTGAAAAGCAGAAGTTAATCGTTTTATCATAGAAATTGTCATTATGTAAAAATTCTATGAAGAATATAATTAAACTTGCTTAAATTGCGCTCGAAGCGTGAGTAACTTTAGTGATAAGTATAGACAAAATATGAACTACAAGCACTATAGGGAAATAACACTGTAGGGAAATAGTGTAATATTCGTATATAAGCTTCTTAGGTTATTTCACTCACTTCACGAGTAACCTAACGATCGATTTAATGTATGACAAATATTTTGTATATACTAAAAATACTAATATATTTGATATGTAATTACTTTAACATTTAATTAGAATTAGAAAGAAAAGATTTTGGAAATACATTACTTAAGTAGTACTTGCATTACATGATTTATGATTTAATTTCAATATATTACAAGTAATAATGATCCAGCTCTTAAAACTCATTTATTAACAAATTACTATTTAACTTCCGAAGTAAAAGAAAGAAGAAAAATACGTAAATGCGTGTCGCGAAAAATATGTAATTATATTAAATTATCTTAAAAGAAAATAATTGTCACAATTAAAATGATTGATAAAAATTTTCAATGATATTTTTTTGCGATTAGATGTTACATTCTATTTTAATTTTTCAATAAAATGTTAAGAGAGATTAATATATTTAATGTGACGTAATGCGCATGCGTCGCGCGAATCGTTTAACCATCTTCACGACGTAAATAACGCCACTACTCTATCAGTTTGTGCCAGCCAGACACTTGTTCATATCATTCTCGTTAATTAGAGATAATTAATAAATTTTATCTAACGTAGACTCTCTTTTTATATATTAATCGATAGTTAAACGCATGATTTTCATGGAGTCGCGTTCACAACATGGCTCATTATCGCTTTTAAAACATTCACGAAAATAAAATCGGTCTTTGATAAATCCCGTGAAACTATTGCGTCATAATTTTTCTTCTATTTTCCAGATTTATTTTCATAACATCAATATTTCTCTCGCTTTTAAACTATCTTCTGATCAATAATTTTGTGTTTATAATTTTAATCAATCGATATCTTGCATTATATTTAATTTTCATATATACTCTCTCTCTCTTTCTCTCTCTCTCTCTCTCTCTCTCTCTCTCTCTCTCTCTCTCTCTCTCTCTCTCCCTCTCTCACACACACAACACAGACCTTGAATATTCTTACACACACCAACTACACACTTTTAATCTTATCTGTATATATTAAATCAATAAAAATGTTGTTCACAGTGTACTAGCACTATTTATACTAACTCAACTAATCCGATTATTGTTATGTGCAATAGACGTATAAGTTACTCAAACTTATAAAATGATATGATAGTGCATGGCGGAATATTTCCCGCTTACAATTGTGGTTCATATTTTGTCCATACCTGTCGCTAAAGTCACACACGCTTCGAGCGAAAGGTGAATTGACTCAACGCGGTATTTTGTCGATTTGTTAATTTTTAAATGAATTTTTGTTGATAAAAAATTATTACTATGCATTATATCAATATGTTATAATAATTACAAAATATATTAGATTAAGTATTCGTAACCTCGATATACGTAAACATTAAGAACTGTTACATTATTTTCGTACTTATATAGATAAAATATACTTAATATTAGACATCTTATTTTAATGCAAGTTTTTAAAATTTAATATATTTTAAGTAAGTATATCACTTCATATATATTTGTATATATATCTGTATAATTTATATATAATATATAGTATAAGTAGATTATCAAAGTGAAAATTTATTATATTATATATTTAGAATTTTCTAATGAAAAATGTCAGACGCTTTTGAAGAAATACAAGCAATTAAAATCAAAAGGAATAGTTTGCGTGAAAAATTACAAAAACGGAAAAGAGAGAGACATGAATTATTTACTCTTACTTCCTCCATTCCATCTACTTCAACAGCTGATTCACCTCTTCCTGGTGGTAAAAAAAAATCTTCATCTTTTTTTTTCTTTATTAAGACATTATGCAATTATATTTACAAAATATAATTTTGTTCTTTAGATTCCAATACTTTAATAAAATCTGACCATAATGAATACGAAAGGGATATTCTTTGTATATTGCACGAATCTTTACCAAATCTACCAATTACATCTGCAGAAATAATAGATCAACTTCGTAAAAATCTTAATGCTGATGTGTCTTCCTCGGATATCCATAAAATTTTAGAGAAGTTAGCCGCACAAGAGATTATTAAGTTAGTGAGTTTTTGTATCATTATTTGATATCTTTTTTGAATATTTTTATCAACAGCAATTAGCAAGTTATATACATAAATGTTGTATATATTATATTTATTTTAGAATCAAAGAAGTCACAGAAAATGAAGTTTTTGGATATACAGTTCTCTCTGTCGCAGAATCACAATCGTCATGTCTCTCTCAATCTGATGATACAGAAAATCCTGAGAGCGCAGAGACATCCGCATCTGAATTAAATGATTATATACCTTCAGAGAAACAGATGAAAATAGATAAAAAGAATACAGAAGATATAATGTCACTGATCTCAATGCCGACAATAAGAGAAAAAGAAAGTAAAAAAGTAGGAGAGCAAATCTTGGATCTTCTGTCAAAACAAACATCTAAAGAAAAATCATTAGCTGAGAGATTTCGTTCTCAAGGCGGTGCACAAGTTATGGAATTCTGTCCACATGGAACGAGAGTAGATTGTGCTAAATTAAATGGTGGGCCAGGTTTTGCAGAAAAATGTAAAAAATTACATTTCAAAAAAATTATACAAAGTCACACAGATGAATCATTAGGCGATTGTAGTTTTCTTAATACTTGTTTTCATATGGATACATGCAAGTAAATGCTCATTTTATATTTATGTATATATTTAATATTTATCATGTTCATATCAAACTTTTGGTAATTTATAATTGCATCTATTTTATAGATATGTCCATTATGAAGTAGATGGTCCTACTGCACAAATAAAAGAACCAAATGATTCTGATGGTATTAACAGTACTATAATTAATAAGACAACAAACGTTGATAGTAAAAATGGTAGTAGCACTAGTTGTGCAAGTAGCGTAGGTAGCGAGTTAACTCTTTATCCACCACAATGGATACAATGTGATTTACGATATCTAGATATGACGGTTCTCGGGAAATTTGCTGTCATTATGGCTGATCCACCATGGGATATTCATATGGAATTACCATATGGTACAATGTCAGATGATGAAATGAGGCAATTAGGAATACCTGCGCTTCAAGATGAAGGGCTTTTATTTTTATGGGTAACAGGAAGAGCAATGGAATTAGGAAGAGAGTGTCTTCAATTATGGGGTTATGAAAGAGTTGATGAAATTATTTGGGTAAAAACAAATCAATTACAAAGAATTATAAGGACTGGAAGAACGGGTCATTGGTTGAATCATGGAAAAGAACATTGTTTAGTGGGTATGAAAGGAAATCCACGTATTAATAAAGGATTAGACAGTGATGTTATTGTAGCAGAAGTTCGTGCAACTAGTCACAAACCAGATGAGATTTATGGTATTATTGAACGCATGAGTCCTGGAACAAGAAAAATTGAATTATTTGGTCGTCCGCATAATGTACAACCTAATTGGATTACACTTGGTAATCAAGTAGATGGAGTACATTTGATTGATCCACAATTGATTAAAGCCTTTAAGAAGCGTTATCCCGATGGAAATTCAATGAAACCTACAAAATCTTAAAATCATTTGTACATTCAAAAATGAACAATTTCATAATTTGTCTCACTTACATTCATACCTTACTACTCTTTACAGAAGTACAAAAATATATAATTGTACATATATTTTTATAAAAACATGTACATATCTTATACTATATTATTTATAATATAAAATAGTCTTGAAATATTTATTGTATAATAAAGAAACTTAGGAGATTTTAAAATTTTTTTATAAATAATCTAAATATTTTTTATTTCAAATAAATATTTGTTTATCTGTATTAAATAAACATCTTATTATTACATGTTCATAATTATAATTAATATTATATTAATACAGTATAGTGGAATGATTCCATCACAAAACAATTCACAAGTAATTTAATATAAAATACATATATTAGTTTGAATTAAAAAATTATAAGTACTGATATAAGTACTAGTAGCGGTATTTTCCATCTAAATATACATTTAATTAATACTATTGTACAAATGTTTAAAATACACATTAAAATTACATAAAAACAATTACTTGTATTAAAATAAAATAATTGCAAAAAAAGCTTATTTTTATATATTGTGCAATTGTATAATTTTGTGTTATTTATCAAAAGAAATACTATTTTGTTTTTGTTTTAAAACATTTTTTTTTAAGGAAAAGGTAAAGTTTTCATATGTACTATTCCCTGATTTTCTTATAGACCGATTAGGTGTTGGCAGTGTTAAATTTGGTTTATTTTCATTTTTGTTATTTTCTTTAGAACGTAAAGAATTAATAATTTTATTGCATGCATCAGTCCAATGCCGTTTACCATGTTTATCTTCTGATATGAGAAAGTAATCACCTATTTTGAAGCCAAAATCTGTACAATTCTTCTGTTCAGCACATAATGATATTTGCTCTCTTGGTATAACAGGAGAAGATAGATTATATTTTTTAGGTATACGTCTTGTAGAGCGTGTCATAGCAAAACACGTATCAAAAAGAAAACAATGAAGTTTCTGAAATATAATTAGCCAGATTAGAATCGTTTATTTATAATAGTAAAATATTAAAAAATTACGATTTACTTCTTTATACATAGAGTTACGCAGGTTTAATTTATATTATATAGAATTAACTTACCATTCCTCTTGGATCTTTTAATTGTCCTTCTGTAATCAATTCTGTAGCATTACTAATACATTCAGTTGAATCATATTCATTTTTTATATTGATTTTTGTTTGAGCTAATTTACATTCAGCTTTCCCCATAGTTTTATCAATATTCTGAAGTAATTCTGTGAGTTTATTAATTGATTCCTTTAAAGGAATTTGATCTAAATGATCGACAGTAGTATGTCTTAATATTTCCTTTATTAACAAAGGATATTTAACTATTCTTGATCGTGGTACATCTAAGTAAGCCCATAAATCAAGAGAATGAGGTGATCCTAATCTTCTTTTTAAAAATACCTGGAAACGTTTATTAGTTGCTTTTTTTTCTTCAAGTAAATGCCTTGCCCATACTTGTGTTCTACATCTTTCTAAATAAGGTTCTGCTAATTTTGGCAGCTGTAACAATTGTAAATAAAGATTTTATTATTTAATCATAATACTAATAACTCGTATGTGTAATGTAATATAGGAAATATATATGTTTATAATTCTTTATTTAATAAAACAGAATAATATAAACAATATTAAAATACTAACCCAATTGAGAATTGTAGCGCCTACATTGTCTGTAAATCCAGAACAATCTCGTAGATTGATTAACTCATCTCGTAAATTACTATGAATTTCAATAAGATTTGTAAGGTCGCTAAAAAGTGTACGTATTTCTTCTGAATTGAATATATTACTAGATATCAATGGTTCATAATAATCATCACGAAGAATGATAAGTTCATCAAGGAGTAAGTTTTCTCCACAACATAATTCATAAATAGCCTCTTGTCTTTTTACTTCTTTTTGACCTAAAGTGCTATTTAATGTGTCTTTAATATTTGCATTTGCTATATCTAGCAACCAACTTCTAAGTGTAAAATTATTTGTACCACCTGAACTGTTTCTCCGTCTATAAAAGTTTCAAATAGATAATACTTATGAATATAATTTATATGATAAATAAGAAATATAATATTTGCTTTGACAAGATTAAATAGCAAAATCCAATTTACTTTTTCTTTATTGTATTAGCATGTGCATCTTCATCAGTAAATGAAAAATCATCTGTGTTTTGTTGAATGCTAAATGATCTATGGAGAGTATTTCCAACTTTTATACTCAAAGTGCTAGAAGAAAATATACTACTGGCCACCTCTGTAATTCTACGTCGTTTTTTCTTTTTCCCAGCATCTGATTCTAGAGATATGTCCATGGAGTTAACACTAACCACATCACTTTTTGGTCTTTTTCTTGATCTCTATCATAAAATATTAAAAATTATTTACAAAATATTTATTGATTCACTATAAAATTATCAAGTTATATATGAATAAAATAATTACAAGTATAGTGGTTAAACTAAGTAAACAGTAAGACATTCTGAATAATTAGAAATAGTATAAAATCCTTTTCTATGCATTTCAGCGAACTGAAGTTATCTATAAAAATACAAGATCTCTAGAGCGATATTTAAACTGATAAAATCTTGCGTCATATCAATGATGGTGTTATCATTATCAACAATATCGAAGGTTATGTCAACAAACATTTAGAAAACTATCATTTACAATTCAAACGCTTACCAGCCAAAATCTTTTTCGAGGTTCTTGAAATGCCTCTTTTATCGTTACGTTGCAGTCATCTCCCATTTTTTTATAAAAAAATATAATAATTTAATAAAGCAGTAATTAATGCATAATGTCGATACAGATCACACTGGAATACAATTTCAACGAAGCATTATAACCATGTAATATATACCCGGAAGCGTTTATAATATGATACAATTTTTCATTTTTACATTTTATTACAAATTCTTATTCTATTTGTAATAACATATTTTACAAAAATTATGAGAAGATACAACATAGAAATTTGCTAAAAAAGATAAGAATGTCAAACTTGTTACATTCAGCCGTTATTAAAATTACGACGTTGATCAATTTTATATCATACAATGCAAATAGTATAAAATACACAATAAAGGTATGGCGCAACAGCGCTATAATCGCAATAATCAGCTAAAATATGATTTTTTTTTATTAGCTGAGTGCTCGACCAATCAAAATGTTTCTATTCGTAAATTTCACAATTAATTGAATCGAGTCTATCCCTATGAGATACATTGGCAAGATGCAGTAATTCTGTTAATTAAAAATTATACGTATCTTAAATATATGTAAAAAAGTTAAATTTTAAATGCAGCTGTTAATTTGATATTACTTGCAATTAAATGCGTATTATATGAAACACGATATATATATATATATATATATATATATATATATATATATAATATATATAAAATAAATAATATCAATTGTGTTAAAGTTTTATTGAAGTGAAGATTGTTATCTCCTGCTAGATTTTACAATTTTATTTATCAGTTATAACTAACGATAACTGATTAGAATCCAGCGGAAAACTGATAAAATAACTGTCAAAGTCATCACGTGTTTGTTGTTTACATAATCGGTTAGCAGATCTTCGAATTAAAAATTTTCATCTAATGAAATATAAACTTAAAATTATTTTATATTTCAAGTTTATTAAATAAATGCAGTATTATTTAAATCGAGTTATTGTTTAAATATAATACATTCAAATTTGAAGCGCCAAATCAGTAGTTAAGTATATTGGCACCATGATCTTCACTTTATATATATGAATATTATTGTAAACAATGATGCTTGGTCATAGGATAAGCAGAGAGGGACAACGACAATTTATAAAAATAGAAATTCGGCATAGAGAATGAATTTTTATCATGAAGAATTAGTGTCTGCAGATAATTTTTAGTCTATGCTTGCATATAACCTACAATTTTTATTATGAACATTGTAATAAAACCAACATTTTAATCTTTTGTTAAGAAAACCTACGATGATGATACATTAAATATATGTCATGAAGATAAAATTCTGAATTGTACGAAATGACAGATAAACAAAAAATACTTAGCTGTGGTGATGTAGAAGGACATTTTAAATTTCTATTTACGAAAGTGGAAAATATTAACAAAAAAAATGGACCGTTTGACTTTTTATTATGTGTTGGAAATTTCTTTGGTGAAAATAATATAGAGCTTGAACCATATAAAAATGGCATGAGAAATATTTCTGTTCCAACATATATTATTGGCCCAAATAGGGAGACAGATTTAAAACATTATCCTGACATAGATGGATATGAAATTTGTCAAAATTTAACTTATCTTGGTAGAAGAGGTTTATATATTGCAACATCAGGGTTAAAAATTGCATATATTAGTGGCATTGAAAATAATGCAAGCGAATCCAAAACAATTGGTTTCCAAAAGAATGATGTTGTATCAATAAAGAATTCTTGTTTGAAAGGTCAACCAAGCTTTCGAGGAGTAGATATATTATTATCCTCACCATGGCCTAAAGGCATTACCGATTTAGATCCAAATAAACCTAATATCAAATATCAAGGATCTGAATTAATAGCTTGGTTGGCTGCTCAAATAAAACCAAGATATCATATCTCAGCATTAGAAAATATTCATTATGAAAGACCACCTTATAGGTAAGTATAATGTATAATTAATTGAATCAATTTTGGATAAAATAACAATAATAATAATAATATTTATTAACAAAAATTTAATTATTTCCTTAGAAATCATAGTCAAGATGAAAGTGGTATTGAAATTGCAACTAGATTTATTGCTCTTGGATCGGTCGGAAACAATGAAAAGAAGAAATGGCTGTATGCTTTGAATTTGACTCCTATAGACAGAATAAGATTATCTGAATTAGTTATGAAAACAACTGATGAAACATCTAGTCCTTATTTAAAGCACCTATTACATGATGAACCGATAGAAACAAAAACTACACAATTTTTTTATGATATGGAATTTAAATCTCAGAAACGTTCGAAAAATTCAGATTATTCTTATAAGAAGCTTAAGACAGAATTTGACCAAACAAAATGTTGGTTTTGTTTATCTAGTCCTGAAGTATCTAAGCACTTAGTAATTGCCGTCGGTGCAGAAGTTTATGTAGCGCTTGCTAGAGGTGGATTGGTTGAAGATCATATGCTAATTTCGCCGATAACACATCATCAGAGTTTATCAGTTTTACCACCAGATATTTTAAAAGAAATGAAACAATATAAAGAAGCAATAACAAACTATTTTGCAAGTAAAAATCGAGTACCAGTATTTTTTGAGAGAAATTATAAAACATCTCACTGTCAATTACAAGCTGTTCCAATTCACAAAAATCAAGCATCTATAGTTAAAGAAATGTTTGAGGTATATTATTATTTTTCTTATTATATAACAATTTTATTTTTGTCTAAAGAAAACTTTTATGTTAAACAGGAAATAGCAGAATGTAATAATTTCAAAATCGATGAACTTCCACATCACACGGATTTACAACAAATTGCAAAACCCGGTGTTCTGTACTTTTACGTAGAGTTACCTGATGGGCAATCATTGTACTATAGAATTAAGAAGGATTTTCCATTACACTTTGGTAGAGAAGTATTGGCATGTGATAGAATATTAGATGTTAATCATAGATCAGATTGGAGGGATTGTCAATTGGATAAGGATGAAGAAAGTGAATTGGCCAAAAGAATTAGAACACATTTTAAACCATATGATATAGATAATTAAAGTAATTTATATATATACAAAATATTTTTACATTGTGATATAAATAATATGTTCACAAATTTCAATAATTATTAAAAATAATTATTATTTGCATTCTCTTATTATTTTATGATATTTTTAATTCATTAGTTTGATAATGGAGTTCATACTCTGCTGGAGTTGCTATTGGATTAAGACCACACTGTTTCATTTGTATGGCAACATCAAATAAGTAATCATAACATTCAGTCCTACAAACCCCATAAAAAAGATTATTTATAGATATCATTATATACTTTGCAAAAATACGTATATAAAGTAAACATAACTTACATTGTTTTAGCTTGTTGCCAAGTATCACCCCAAACATAAACACCATGTCTACGTACTAAAACTGCACAAGTTTCTGGATATTCAATGATTGCTTTATCTAATTCTTCTCTTAAATCTTCTTCAAAAGGTGTATTCTCTATTATAGGTACCACTAACTCTTCGTCATAACGATAGGCTCTCCCTAGCTTTTGATTTCTTATACCTATGAAGAAATACATTCATTCATTGCTATATGGAAATGATCTTGTAAGAGGTATCTTTCGTAAGAAGATATATACCTTTAATCATTTCAAGATGTGTGACTCGAAATTCTTTTCCAGGCCATAATAAAGTAACCATCAAAGCGACTTTAGAATGAGTATGAATGACTGCACTAGCATTTCTTCTAAGATATGCACACATAAATAGTGGAGTACATTGTGATTTTTTCAACTTTTTCTCAGCTGGAGGTAGTTCTAAATCTTTTCCATTTATATCTTGAACAAATATATCATCTGGATTTATTCGTTCTTTCTGTACACCTGATGGAGCTATATAGATTTTGTCTCTGAAATAATGGTAAAATTTTTATTTTATTTTTATACTTTTATTTTATAGTTAATAAATATTATAGATTTACAAACTCATGCTTGATGGATATACCCCCACCGGTACCAGTAACCCATCCTAGATGATAAAATTGCTGACATAATTCAGGTATCAAATTTCGAGGATGCTCCTATAATATCGAATTTGATAAAAATATTATGATATAATATTCTAAATATACATATATACATTTTTTAAGTATGTATTAATACTGAAAGAATATACAGGAATAATGTAATATACCTTTGACAACTTTTTATCATTGGAAGACATGTTATAAGCTTATAATATTATAGCAATGGATCTGAAAATCATACGAAATTCTTATCAATTACTACGGTAATGAATGAAAAAAATTTGAACGATTCTGAAACGATTATTATACGCAGGCTGTTTAAACAGACTTTTAAAAGAATATATTTTATTCTTATATGCTCATTAACCAATAATCTGATGATCCTTGTCAAAGCATATAAATATATGCCAATAAAGAAAAATATAATTATAATTTCTATTGTTGTTTGTATTAAAAACTCGTGCGAAAATGACTAAAGTAGTAGATGTCGCTAAATGAAACAACACAATCAAAGAAAAAAAAAAGGAAATCGAATATAACTTAAAATTATAGATGTCGCATTAATAAAAAAATCCTTATTACTTGTTTACTCTACTTTTATCAAGCATGATTTGGCATAAGACTACTGCGCAGACGCACAAGATAACCTCATATAATAATATATATGACGATTATTAATATATATAATATTTAGATAATATAATATAGATAATAGTTATAAATTGAAATGATTAAAATAACATATATCATACTTAAGGGTGTTCATCACTTTTAATTTTATAATGGTTTGTAGACAATGAATATAGATATAATTTTTGATCGATTTTAATGAAGAATATTTTATTTTAAAGATGAAGATTTAACCGAGAATATGGTTTTATGGAATTCTTGAAAAAGTTTTATTTTCTTTGAAAAAGATCATATCAAAAAATGATATTTTTTCGAAAATAGTTTATGGATAAAAATCAAGCGATTTATTTTAATAAACATTTTAATATCATTATCATCTCTATCTTATATATTAATTAGTTTTATCTACGTTTCATTAACAATTGCAATATTCAAGGTATGCATATACAATTTTCTATTATTATTTTTTATATTTTATCTTTTATTTTTTATGTATTCCATCGCGAGTAATATCGAACTAATGGCTGCTTAAATACATTTTAGTTATTTGTATAAGTTTAACCGGAAACAAAAAATATAAAGTTTCTACAATTAATAAATATTTTTCAATTAATCTATCTTCAACTAAGTATAATCTAACATATGGTTTTTTTGCTTTTGTTAGATGTACTATTATTTTTACTACATATAAAAATTTCTGTTACATATTAAATCAATTGTTAGGTTACGTTTGAAAGGGGTGTAACCTACACAAACTTATATACCGACACAAACGCGCACAATTTGGGTTGTGTTTTTTTTTATTACGTTTGTAGTTCATATTTTGCCCACACCTATTGTTGAAGTCGCATACGTCACAAACGAAAGATGGTAAACAGCCTTCAGACATCGTGATGGAAAGTTGGCTTACCATAACACCTTGGTAACAATTTTATTAATATTTTTTTTTCTGTTATTGTTTACTTTGTATAAATATGTATTAATTTTTTTTTTTATTTTTTCAGTCTTCAACAAGGTTTGAAGATTGCAAGTCGAATTGATAATGGTAAATTTCGATTACTTGTTAATCGTATATGTCAAAATTTACAATCCACTAGTAATGTAAAGCCATTCAGTGAAGAGGAAGAAGAAAAACTCTTAGTATCTTTAGAACTGAATAAAGAGGAATTAACCTTTTTGTTAGATGCAGTAACACTTATTTATAAACAAGCTGCCTACAATGTAGTTAAGTCGGCAGAATTCGAATCTAATTTAAAAGATATTTGTAAATTAGATGAAAGTAAAACGTTGATTTTTGTTAATTCATGGTTAAGTTATGGTAAAGGAATTATTGAATGTCTCAGAAAAAAATCTATATTTCCTACGCAGGTATGTTAATAGTTTGTTTTAATTTTGATTATTTTAGTGTTAAATCACTTTCTTTCATGAACCAAACTTTAAAACTTGTTCTTTTTCTTTTTTTTTTGTTCTTTTTCAGGTAAAGGACATTAATTGGTGTTTAAATATACAATCATCATCTTCAACAATTTCTAAAGATGCGAGTCCTGTGGCATTATTTCAATTAGACTTTGCAGGTGAGAAAGACTCAAAATTAACTATTGAATTTGATAAAAAGTCCCTCACCGATTTATATATGAATTTAGAAAAAATACAAAATCAACTTGATGCATTAAAATAGAGCAATAATGTGAAACAATTTTATATTTTATATAAGATATATTTTTCAAAATTTTGGTAATTTTTAGAACAGTTTACAAGTATACTCTACCTACTCTTACAGACTAACTTACTCTTACAAGTTAACAATGTTTTTAATAATGTAAGGTAGTAATAGGTTTGAGGAAAAAGCAATGATATTTGTCTTTGGTAGACACACAAATTTACAATCCAAAGTTCTCATATAATTTTGGTGTTACAACATTATATTTTTCTACTCTTTCGTACAAATGTGGACTTCTGTTTGGTAAAATATTATTACTATTAGTAATATTACTGCAATTACCATGTTCTATTCTTCTGTCATTGGTGCATTGCAAATTTTGTTGTTTTCTTGAAGCAGGCATTGTTTCTAATATTTCTGGTGATCGACGTACAAAAAGTCGAGTTTTACAAACTACTACAACTACTACAATAATTATTAAAAATAAAATAATAGCTGTTAAAGCACCAACAATCCATCCAAGTTTTTCATCTATAATATCATAGGAAACACTTGTAATTATTTAGAAATAAGAAATTAAAAATGGATAATGTAATGTTACAAACCAGAAAGTGTATTAAGTAAGATGAGTGTTGCATTTCCCAATTCTATGTCTATATTTTGGTTATCTCTTGTAAATTTACAAGTCCACTGTCCTAAGTCTGAATAATTAGGTTTGAATTCTATTGTGCATATCCCAGTAGAATAATTCATTTCAAGATTGTGCCTATTTTGAAAATATGCGAGAATATATTACAATGTTATATAACCAAATTATTGTAAAATTTCACCTGTCTTTTTTTGCTGAATTGGTAATGTTTTGATGTATATAGACATTTGGTGCATGTATCCAATGACATTGAGCTCCTACAGGAACTCGTTCTAGTTTACAAGCCAATTTGACCATTTGATGGGGAGCTGCCCAAAGGGTGACTATCACAGGTTCTATAAATCATTATCCACTGTGATTGTCTTTTTCTTTTTTTTTTTTTTTTATTCTTATAATCATTGCCCCGTTCACCAGAAGCTATGCTGTTTTTTCTGATGCTTGTGAATAGTACATCATTTTTCAATATGTGCAATGTGTACAAGCGTGTTGAAGAACTATGTGCATAAGTGATACTAAATGGCACATTTAATGCACATTGATGAAAAAATGTGTTTTAGTCAACCTAACTGGTACAGATAGGTGATGATAATGAAAAGGCTGGTGCAGAATTTTAAGATTTCCATTTATTTAGTATACCTGGTTACAGTAATAATATTTATAATATTTATGGCCAATATATATATGAATCATTGAATGCAGATTATTTTATGTGATATTTATTTCATAGAAGCCAAATAGACTTAATGGCACACAGAGCATTTAAGCATTTATATTGAAAGATATTTGTGGCTTATAACTTATTTAATGAATGAAGGATTTTGCAAAATTAGCGAAAAACAATGTCGCATAGTGTATGATATCTATATGATGTTAAATTCTTAATATTAAAAATTAACTACTTAATTTTAATATTCTATAAAATATTGTTCAATACTATTCGATTCAATCAAGATATCATTCTATTAAACCTTTCTTACACCATCTATTGCAATCCTTCACTTACAAAAGAAGTAACACGAACTAATAAACATCGAAATTTTAATTATAGAGTGCAAAATATTCTACGAGAGATGAAACATCAGAATTTAAAAACAGATTTGTTAATTTAATATACAACGTACGACGAAGAAAAGAAATGAGCGAGTCTTTAATACGATTGTTAATAATAGAAATAGCATTACTAATACGTTGACATTGTTAATAATTTAAAGGTTTCAGGTTTCTGAGACTTCTTAACTTATAAATTAAATGATTAAATTACAAAAAGTGTTTCTAAAAGCCTCTGGAATTAATTTAAAAGAAACAATACAATATTTTTTTTCTCCCTTTCACGCACACGCACGCATTTGCTCTCACTATGCAAAAGAGATATAACCGCATTACTGACATAATTAAAGTAATAAATAATACGAAAATGAGAAAAGATGTAATTGAAATGATACGAACGATAAAATATACAAACGTATGTGACATAAGCATCACGTACTTTTTGATGTAATATTAATTGTTCTAAATGCGAAATTGATTTAGCGTATGATCTTGGCTGATAAACGTCGTTTCTAAGAAGAAAAAAAAAAAAAAAGAAAAAAAAAGACGCACCGTGCCATTTTAGTAATAACATGATAAATCGATAAATCTTAAATACAATGATTTAATGATTCATCGAATATATGTGAGAGATGTAACGAAGAAGAATACTGTATGTACACGGCGAGTTATAATTAAAGTAGAATGGTCCGATGCAAAAAAGAAAATGCAATATTAAATTTGCGTCGTAGTAGCACCGTTTAATGAAAAATGCATGGTAACATCGATGTGGTGATGAGGTAAAAAATAAAATAAGACACTTCCTGCGGTCGTGTCTAAAAAAAAATGGGGGTGGGGGGGAAAGAAATATTTTATGAATAAAGTCAAGGTGCTATCTTACGGAGCGCAGCAAAGTACTTTTTCTGCATAAAATTTAATTTTATATTCAGTCAAAAATCAATATCTACATCAATATCTACGATCGATATAGGATCGATTCAGGAATTTATCGATCATGTACTATGTGTACAAAACGACGATAGGAAGAAAGAAAGAAAAGTTGCTTATGTGCTCTTCCGAGACCCATATTAAAGATCACAGTCTAGGAACACCCGTGTAAAACTTGACCTTTTTAATATACCAAGATCCCATAGTTTCACACCTCTTAGTCTTGCATGTCTTCACCGTCACCATGAAAGATACTCGAACGACATATATCGTGGATTGATTTTTATTTCTTACCCGCTGTTGTGGGTGTTTTGAAAATGCTATTATCTACATACATACCTTACTCCATAGAGAGAACACACATCTTAAGCTAGAAGCAATTCAATAATGAGTTACTAATCTCTAAATATCGCCAAGATCGCCCCATCGACAGTTTGTATAAAAAAAAAAAAAAAAAAAAAAAAAAAAAAAAAAAAAAAAAAAAAAAAAAAAAAAAAAAAAAAAGAATACGCGTTTAAATCCGAATTCGATATAACGTGAAGTCGAGACGATTTTTACTATTTTTATTGTAAATTAAAAACGTTGACTTTAATCCATTAAACGCGAAGAAGCGATATCTATGGTCGTACGTAAAACGTCCAAAGTCAAACGGAATAAGAATTGTTCTTGTAAAAATATCCGCGATATCATTCGATCGGATATCGTTTCAAGGTCGCTACGTGGAAGATCGAGGAACGATCGAAATCGACGATAGGGAGTGCATTCACCCTCGACCGTGTGTGCAAGGAAGGGCGCTATGCAACAAGATCGTCTATCCTTCTCTCAGGATTCGATGATACCTGGCTCGAGAAGGCTTAATTTCGCTGGTGGTGCATCAGTATAATTCTCACGGCCATGTATTCTGGCACCGCAGGTCCAAAGACCTTCTTGCTCGGCCAGGGCATGACTCAACCTGACGCTGCAATCCCTTGACTCGCTTCCGGCTGCTGGGAATTGTTTCACCACTACGGTTGTATTAGAATTCACTGGTGTCAAGGACCATCGACATTGTTCTACTGGCAATGATGTTACACATCGTAGAAGTATGGTACCACCGGATGATATTTGAATGTCCTGTGAGAGCTCTGAAAATTTCACTTCGTCTAAAAGAAAGAGAAGTATTATTTAACAATTGTATATGTTGACTTTTTTACATGTCTCTTATAAAAGCTTACCCTGTTCGAATGTTAACAGTTTGACGAATGGAGAAGACAGCATCGTATTAAGTGACGGTATGGATACCTGACAATTCCACAATCCTTGTTCCTCGGTACGAACATGTGAAAGAACGAGTGAACAATCCCTCCCAAGATCACCGTTACTTGGGAATTCTCGAAGCACGATCTCAGGATCGTTTCCATGAAGTGGTTTCCAACTCCAGACACATTTCTCTACGCGGCTACTAGTGATACATTTTAAGGTAACTTCGGTACCTAAAGGTACCGTGATATCTGTTGGTATTTCCACTAAGTTTACTTTAGCTGAAATGTATAAAAGAAAAAAAAAAGAAAAAAAAAAGAAAAAAAAAAAATTAATAAAAATAAAAATAAAAAAAAATATGTAAACGAAAGGAAGCTCAATATCGTCTTTCTTCGATTAATAAGGATGATCTTGTTCCAATGCTTACCCGATGGTAAAAGACTCACAGTTGCTGATGGTGCTTCATGAAGTATACCGTCAGGTGACAATCGAATTCCACAAGTCCACAGACCTTCTTCCTCGTAAAGGATGTTTTTAAATCGTACGGAGCAGTCGTGATCGGCATCTTTATTTGGAGCGAACGTCTTTACGAGTAAAGGTTCCTTACTTGAGTTCGTTGCTCTCCAGGACCACTCGCAGCGTATTACGGGTTTATTGACCAAGCACCTTAAAAGTACGGATTCACCGGCAGCTACTTGTACGCCGCGAGACAACTGTACGAATTCAACTGAAATAAGATATTAATTTAGAAAGTGATATGAGTAAGAGGAGCAAAGCAAACGCGTAATGAAGAAATACGATTAAATTTCCTAGACTATTATATTTTCGCATACCTTCAGATATTAAAAATCGAACTGGATTCGATCGTACAAATGACGAATTTGGATCTATACGTGCACCACAACTCCAATAGCCTTCCTGTTCCGCTAGAACATTTTTGAATTTGATGCTGCAATCGGTGCTGTCGTTTCCAAAAGCTGGAAATTTCTTTACTTCTAAATTCCAAGGTTCGGACTGGTTCAATCTTCGCCAAGACCATTGGCACTCGCGTACAGGTAATTTTGTTCTGCACATTATTTGTGCGAAGGAGCCTGCTACAACCTCTATCGCTTCTTCGTGCTTAACGAAGGTAATGAGAGATCCTACGTGAAACATATTTTCTTGTTGTATTTTAATATATCGAAGTTTTTCGATAGATCTGTTTTTATACGTTGAAAAGCGTATCATGTCATCGTTTTCATTTAAAAAATTTATTTTTATTTCATTTTCATTCTTACT
The DNA here is from genome assembly GCF_912470025.1 of Vespa velutina. Lineage (NCBI taxonomy): Eukaryota > Metazoa > Arthropoda > Insecta > Hymenoptera > Vespidae > Vespa > Vespa velutina. The sequence goes on from NC_062192.1 coordinate 3,613,589, forward strand.
TTGTTATTCTATATAAAATTGTAATATCAACATTTTAATTAACAACGTCGATTGCATCCATCATGATTCGACAAAAACTTATTTTTGAAGCAGAATAAATAAATTGTTAATGCCACAATAATTAAAACAATGCCGCGTAAATCGCGATTATTTTGTCTGTAATTTTCGATTATGTTGAAAACAACACGGTGGGACGGCGCCGTATTCGTATCATACGATGGCGTATATATTTTTCGACGGCTACGTAAGAGACCATGGTAATCAAACATACTTTTAAAAATTTAGCGATATAAAAAGATAAGATACAAAAGACACCTATAATTCTTGGTAATCGAAAGACAATTGTGCAAATATTATTTTCGAAAGCTATATATTAAGTATACGCAGTATATAACGTCTTTTTGGTCAATTTTATTACGCACGATGCGTTTCTTATCTTTCGATAAGAAACTCTTGATGCGAACGGTGATCCTTCGCGATTCGTACCTTGATCGTTAACGATGGTTAACTTGGCGGGTACCGTGGCGGTGAAAGGATCGTTCGTTGAATTCCTTGCGGCACAAGTCCAGTATCCAGTCTGTTCATGCTTCATACTCGAAAATCGAACGGAACAATCGTTACTGCTGTTTCCAAAAGCTGGAAATTGTCTCACTGGCAATGAATGTGCCGTTGGGGTTGACGTTGTCGATGTTGGTGACGTTGTAGTTGCTAAAGATCGAAATAGGGAATTCGTATGTAAATGTTTTATCGATAAAAAAAGAAAAAAAAAAAAAAAGAGACGCGTTAGAAGACTCGTAAAAATATCGCGTTAGAAGGTCTCCTTGCTTATGTCCTTTTATTCATTTAGATAATTCTATTATAAGAAAAACGAAACTAACACATGGAGTCATTTGGACTCTCACTGATGTCTGGAAGCGGCAGATGAACTGGCGGTAATGGCTGCCAGGACCATTGACATTCAGCAACGGGATTCGTCGTTCTGCATGGCAAAAGAACGGACGAGCCAAGCTGCGTTTCCGTGTGTTTAGGCACATGAAGGAAGTGCACGGTTGTTGGTGATCCTCGGAGGGTATCGTTCGTCGATTGATCTCTTGTCTCGTTATTTTCTAACGTAATTTGTTCAACATCTGTCATAACCGTTGCATTTTCTCCAGGTACTTCAACAACGGGTTGACCTAGAGAAAATAAAAAACAAATAGATTTTTTTTGTCGCGACGATGAGGAAAACGATCCAAGTACTTTAACATCGTATGTATAATACCTAGAGAGAAAAATATGAAAAAGAATTTTTTATTTATATCGTGATAGAGAAACAACGAGAAAACATCGAGATTCGTGGAGTCTCCGATGGAACGCGAGTCTACCGAGTCGAGTGACATCGACAAGCGGATATGTAGGACACATCGGGCAGGAAGCAACGATGGTCACGTAGACAATCGCCTTGCGTTGCGCGTCTGTCACCGTCCGCGAGGCGGATAGAACCAGGGACGGATGTCTCGAGAGAAGCTCTCTGAAAGATCGATTATCTTCAAAACGAATAATATAAGAACGATTACTTGCAAGCTTTCTTTTACGACCAGCTTGAATTTCATTCGAAACCTTTATTCTCTTTTATCTTTAAAAGAACAGGTAAGGTTCGTTTTCTCGAGGAAGTTCTTTCGAAAGGAACAAATAGAAAGTATGGCATAGTTATAAGAGAAAATCAAAGAAAATGATTCCTCTCTTCGTTTCGTTAATTAGATATTTTTTAATTGTACCGTCCCTGTTCAGAATCATGTGCTTTTCATATGACAAGTTTGTCGTCGATTATAATGTACGAATGGTATATGTACGATGATCGAGGTTGATCCTCGAGTACATCGAGTCACAACGTTCACCAACTTTGTAATACGTAAACCATAACCGCAACGTTCTCCTCAAGTCGAGTGACCTGTGGTCGCTGACACTGGAAGGTCGTTTCCACTTCGCATCGACATACCTACTCGTTGTAGTCTACAGTTTTATGATTCTACTGGTTGATCCTATGATTCTTTTTATCAAATTTCCTCCTGCAAGGTGTTCGAAAATATGATAATTATTGGACGAAAGAGCGATTTATTTTTTAGAAATATCTAAGATAATCAAGGTCGTTGCTTCCTTTCTTGCAATACTTTCTTATTCCAAAGAAGACCGTGATGACCTTTCACATATTGCCTTTGAATTTAATATGCTGAATGCCGTAGTGTTCATAGATGACCGATACTTGATTCTATCAATGTAATCGATGATGAACGATAATGTGATGCATAAAATAATGACAACTGATGAATTATGTGAAATAATGAATAATGACGAAATATAAGAAACGATAGAAAATAAAATTATTATATTGACGACATCGATTTTTATAAAAATAGCTTGAAAGTTAATGCGTTAATGAAGAGAAGGTATGAGACATCGTATCGAGGTAGTTTAATCAAAAGTTTGGTATTTCGATTGAATAGTGTCGCTACCTGATAAATTCGTAATTGAACACGAAATATCGTCTCATACGCAACTTTCCGAGGAGCTTACGGTGTAACTAATACGACGACAATCAAATCCTATTGAATGGTATTATCGATTCGTTCATCTTCTTTGTAAACCAATGAAATAGATTTTTTGGAAGAAAAAAAAAGAAGAAATAAAAGTAAAAGGTTTGAACGATAGACGAAGGTGAGCGAGGCAAATCTTTGTATTTGTTGAGGTCGTTAACCTAACTCGAGCGAACTCCAAAAATGGAATTCATATATGTATACACACACATACATACATACATACATACACACACACACACACACACATGTATATACACAGGATGTTGCTGAATTATAAGTGCAAACTTTCCAGACTGTTAGAATTCATTAAAAAAAGAAATCTTATCAAGATTTCTTTGGAATTGAATTTAATTTCCATTGATATTCGGATACATTTACTTATTTCAATCAAATAAAATTAAACATTTTTGAAATCGATAAATTTTGAAATTAATGAACTTTATGAAGCTTGTACAATTTATATATGTATAAAGTAAAAAAGGAAAAAGGACATAAGAGAAACTCGAAAAATGAATTTCAAACGAAATAGTTCGAAGTCTTACTCGTTTGATGAGATCTTTCGATTGGTTTCTCAGACATTTATTAAATATCGGAGTATTTTTTCTAGATCATTGATTTATTTTATTTTTTTCCCTATTAACCCGAAAAGGAGACCTGAATCCGTGACACTCTTAACGAATGATATAACTTGCAATCCAATCACTCTGTTCCTTTACCCGAACACTTGTTATTCAAATTCAAAAGAATCAAACAATTTCGATTATCGAAACAAGCCAGGACATCGTTCGATCTTCTAATAAAACACGAATAATTATCGTATGTCACGAATGCTAATTGCATTATGTACGTCGTAGGTATATACATATAATACTCATGAACGTACAACGTTGATTCATTCTTGACAAGGATGTAAGAATTAAATCCGGAAATGTTAATGTTCAAACGACATTATCATCGTTACATCACATTTAATAACGGATTATGATCAAATTCTTTTCTACCCTTCTTCGTAGATTAATCGTAAAGAACAAAAGAGATATTACGAACGAGAATTAGTTTCATGGACTGATTCTTAGCGTGATTCGTAACGATTTACTCCCATTAACCGTAAATTCTAGAAAAGTTTTCTCATATATTTTCGTATATCTTTACGTTTCTTCGTTATTCTTAATAATTGGGACGTTAATTGGATTTCTTTAATTAGTCTTGAACATTCTTTATTATCGTGAGGAGGCAACTTAAAAAATAATCGCCGTGAAATAAAAGCCGAGGAAAAATTATTTCTTATCTTTCATTTACGAAGATCAAATAAGGATACCTTGAAACTTAAGAAATCCGTAAACGGCATCAAGTTGTATACACGCCTGTTTGGAGAATATGGTATGGTGTCAAGGAAACATAAGAATGTTTATCCTTCGTTCGTAGGACTTGTCCGTGACTTTAGATTATTATTTTAAGAGAATTATTATTTTGGAATAATATTTTTGTTAGGTAAATAGATCTAAATGTTTCGAGTTTAAATACCTTTTACAATAGGATACTTTTAAACAAACGATCGTAGTTTTCTTTAAAGTATATATAGATAGTTTAATCATCCCGATCTTTATAACGTTTCTTCAACGACATACTTGTCCTAGATAAATGATGTGGGATGTTAGTAACTCCGCTCAGAGTTCAGTCTAGAGATTGGCTAACGCGTAACCTGCATACATATATATCTAGTAGATTCTTGTATATTATAATCATCAATTAATTTTCGTTACGGCTCGACGCACGTTTGATATCGATCTCTCGTACCTATCTCCACTTTGTACCGTATCGATATATGTACGAAGATATCGAGATCGATCGGTTGAAAGAGAAAAAAAGAAAAGAAATAATAATAATAAGAGAAGGAAAAGAAGAAGAAGAAGAAGAAAAAAAAAAAATAAAAAATAAAAAAAAAATAAATAAAAAGCCAAGAAAATTCGTGCAAATTCCATGGTCGGGCAGCTTAGCGTGGCAAAGAGAGGTTCCCACGCAGGTTTCTACCCTCCCTTCAGTGTTTGCATTCCTACGCGATGTTTCACTAAATGCACGCATTGCATCGGGTTTAACCACCCTCCGAAGAAGAACCAGTTCTTTCGGCGGCGTTCGCTTGCTCGCTGCGATGCGGTTGCCGCGCCGGTACCGGTGCTTTACGAGATGGCATGAAAAAAGAAAGGACAAAGATGATACGCGTTGCTCGAGTCTAGACGTTAAACTTCAACATACGATCAACTCCTTCTTTATCCTTTTCTTTTTATCGAAATTTTATTCGAAATTATAGTATCGAGATTTTATGTTAAATCGATATATCGATTTTTTTTTTTTTTTTTTTTTTTTTTTTTTTTTTTTTTTTTTTTTATACACACACAAGTCTGTTCTTTACAACGAAAGAGTTCATTGTCACGTTTTCCTTTTTGCCATAATTTTATTTTTTATATTAATTTATTATGAATTTTGTGTCGGTATTCAACAGTTCATTATTATTTAATATCGAATATCAAGAGCTCATATACGTGCTTTTAGAATTCCGGAGAAATATTTTAGGAATTTCGAGACGGGTCCTGAGATCAAGGAATTATGCGCGTATCGACAGATTTTAAAAAATGTAAACGCGCGATAGGTTTACAATGACTAATATATTGCAAACTTCACAACGAGCACGGCGATAATTTGTTCAATGATTCACGGTACACGGTCCAAGTACGTGAGTATGTCGAATCGTTTTTAAATCCATTAAAGCGATCGGATACGGAATGACACAGGGAAGAATACTTCCTTCCTTCGATGTATCTCAAAAATTTTACACGAGAGCTTCGCGAACATGAAATATAATTGTTATTTCGTTGAGAAGCAAGGACGTTTCCTTATCGTAACTCGAATGTACTACGTGCGATGAATGAAGAATGAGTCGTTGCATAGTTCAATTGTATTACGAAATATTAGTTAGTACTCTGTTTCGGTTCCTAATTTTTTTTAAATGTTTTCTATCGTTGTATGAAGCAACACTCGTTATTTGTTTTTTAACCCTTTATGATTCATCGATATCTAATTCTTTATAATCTTGGTTCATTTTTTTATCAATCTTCTATCTTACATTAATATATTAGTAACAATATTATTTTAATATTTTACTTCAAATAGAAAAGAAGAATTTCTACACACGCGTTCTATTCTATTTTCAATCTCTCTCATATTCGTGAAGCATTACGATCGGAATCCTTTTATTTTTATTCTAATGTTTTAAGTGACTATAACGAATGATATATAATGAAGCACGCATCAGGAAGCGAATGAACGCCTATATAAGCTACCGGTTCGCATAAATTTTACAGCTAGACTTCGTTCCTTGATGAATTGTTAGAGATGCTTTCATTTAGAGATTCGCTGAAAGGAAAAGGATTTATTTGGCATCGATCATTCGAACGACGAGCACACGGGGGACTCGTCGAGCGTGTCAATTTTCTTAGTACGATCGATCAATCGCGCCCGATTCCTCTTCACTTTTTTTTTTTTATATAACATTATCATATCTGTTTCTACACACACTTGAATTCTTTCTACTATCGTTAAGCATAATCTCGTAGCATAACGATTCGTTCAGTTATCGCTTCAAACCTGCTCTATGAAATTATTTCAATGTCACGCGATTTATGGTCAACAACAGGCGGAGAGAGAGAGAGAGAGAGAGAGTGAGTGAGTGAGTGAGAGAGAGAGAGAGAGAGAGAGAGAGAGAGAGAGAGAGAGAGAGAGAGAGAGAGAGAGAAAGAATGGGATCAAAATAAGCAGAGAAAGTTTTATCGTTCTATTTTCTCGTTGTTGTTTTCAATGATTAAAGAGAACGGAATAATAATGTAATTATTGTTTGGCATATATTTTTTTTTTCTAGGACATGTTAGCAAAAAAGAAAAGAAGAGAAATAGAAAAAGTAAAAGATAGAAAGAAAAATATTGAAAGAAAAATAATGTTCTCGAGTTTATCGAGTCGTAAAATTTAGAAGATTTTTTTAAAAGGTCGATTGATGTTATCGATGTTCGACGGTGAATGCTCTATGCCTTCGATATGTTCATTCCGAATGCAACCTCGGTATAGTCATTTAGTGGCTACGTGGCCCTTGTCGAGGTTAAGGCCTTCGCAGTTGTAAAAAAGATGACACGTAGCATATTAATTCATAGTTTACGGCTTATTCGAGAATTCTCTTTTGTTCACACGAAGGAGGAACTTGTTCCTTTCATTTTACGCGTCTTCTCATTTAATCGATGACCACTTTGATCTTCAGACTCGCGTTTTACTTCCAGTAGATAAAAGCTTTGTAAGTAATAGAAGGTAAAAAGATATAAAAAGAGATAAAATTCTTGAAGATTGTATAACGATGCATAATATCTTTTAATAATATTGTATATGTGTAAATGTCGAAAACGAGAAAAACATAGAGTATGAAAAAAGTTTAAAGTTTTTTCTATTTAAAGAAAAATTACGAATTACTATGAATTACTAAGATGAAAAGAAAAGTGTTCGATTTTCTTATTTATCAAGGATTCATTTATTTTTTTTAACAAAAGGATCTACAAACTGTGGAAATTCTCATATATTTTACTTATAACGTTACATATGTTCTTTTTCTTTTTTTTTTTTTTTTTTTATTCATAAACTTTTTTTAAGATTCATAAACTGAAAGGATTTCGCAAAAGTTGCATCGTCCGAACGATTATCGATATATTTTTCTCGTTGCTTTAGGAATGAGTGGAAAAAAAAAAAAAAAAAAAAAAAAAAGAAAAAGAAAAAAGGAAAGAAAAGTATTTAACTTACCTTTGCAAAGGAGTAGGAGACAGAAGAAGACGATCATTTTGGAGAACGCGGTCGGCGTCATTCGCGGCAGTACCGCATTTATCACCGCGTGTCCTTGAAGAAGAGTCGAGACGTTCCGTATTACCAGCGCAGGGCCGACGTAGTACGTCGTTGCGCACGTGTACTGTCGTCGGGACGTCGAGGCGCGTGCGATTTGTACCCGTGCGACGATGACGCATGTAAAACCCCCTCCGAGTTGCCGATTTACGAACGTCTAAACGTTAACTCAAGAATAGAAGCAAAGCTTCGTAGAAGCTGTTACGAGGAAGCTGTAGCTGCTGGCTCTTCCTTTTCACTGTCTCTCTCTCTCTCTCCTCTCTCTCTTTTTCGCTCTCTCTGTCTCTGCCTCTGTCTTTCTCTTTTTCTCTCTCTCTCTCTCTCTCTCTCTCTCTCTCACTCTATCTCTTCCTCCCTACTTCTGTTCTTGCCAGTTTGCGCTTCTCTTCTAAGGCCTCTTCTTCTTCTTCTTCTCTTCTACCACTTCCACCAACTTCCCTCTCTTCCCTCTTGATACTCGTTTCTCGTATACTTTTCTTCTGCTTTAGACTCGGTCGCTTCGAAAATACATTCAAAGATAGAATTCGCGCGGCAAAGGATAACGACGTGCTTTCTTGTAAAGGAATTTGTGGTATTCCATGCACGCATACACACGTACAGACACACACATACACACACACACAAATACACACACGCAGAGAAGGACAGACAGACACAGATACGCACACAGATATACACGCATGCACGCGCGCGCATACACACACACAACACACACACACACACACACACACATACACAAATACGTCTAAGCTGTAAGCATGTATATACACATATTTAAGATAAGAAATAATCCCTACCTGTTCAAAAAATATCTTTTATATAGAGAAGTTCTTGTAATATTCTTTATGAAAATAACGTTAATAAGGGTAAAAAATCGGATTCGATAATTGGATAAAATAAAATACACTTTGAGATTTTTAGTTTCAACGGCACTTTTTGAAAAGATACTAAACGGAAGTCACGAGATCGGAGTAAATCGATCGATCGATCGATCGTAAACGTCGAGGGTGTCGCTTCCTTTCGTTGATTCGCGGAAGGCAAAGAAGACGTCGTGGGTAGTAATGGGTACGTCGGTAAAGGCCTTTGAGTACGCGCACGCTCGATTCTCGATATGCCGGTATGGACAAGCAGGCAGGCAGGCAGGCAGGCAGGCAAACAGGCAAGCAGGCAGGCGCGGCCAGGTGCGCCCGTAGTCGACTGCAGCCGCGGACGATCGCGAGCTTGGTACCCACGTCTCGCTCGCACGCGCGCTCGCGCTTTGAAATCGCGGCCTCGTACGCGCCAATAGATACGAAGGAAGGGAGAACGGAAGGCACAGCCCGGAAGGCAGGAAGGAAGGATGAGCGATAATCCAAAGAGAGACGTGGTAGGTCTTCGTTTATTCGTTGACGCGACGATAATTTTACTCCTTTCTTCTCCGGTCTTCCTTGAAATTCAATATTCAAGAACAACTTTGTACTTTCAAATATTCCATTGTTATAAGAAGGATTTCTAAAGATTCAAATTTGTCTCTTTATTATATATATATATATATATATATATATATATATATATATATATATATATATATATATATATAATATTTTTCTGAACTTATTGAATTATTATAAGAGATTTCATGAATATTATATTTTCCGATATATTCGTTTAGAATAATACAATGGATATCTTATTAATGTATATCTTCCGTGTTAAAACTTACTTTTCCTTTATGACTCATAATTCGAATTTCGTAAACGTTTGCAAATAGATATCGTATACATTTAAAAATAAATTCATATGATTAAATGCGTTAATATATTTTATTTCGAAAACAATAGACACTCTTACGTCTATTTCATTTTCTATTCTCTTAAAACGACTGAAGTTGATGGATAAAGCCCTTTGAATATGGTACTAGGTGGTACCGATAGGATTATTTCGTACAATTAGCCATGGTAACGTAAAAGGATCGATAGACTCGTTCGTAGCGTTATCGTCGAGTTATTCGATACACGGGTGTCACCGGTGTACCCAGGATCGATGTCTACCAAATACATACACACTTATTAGTATATGATTATTTCCTCTCTGCCTTCATCGATCGGGATTGCAAGCGAGAGCCATGACCTCGACACAATCGATCGATCTCTCATCTCAATGCAAGTGAATCACGTAATTCTCTTATTCTGTGACGGCTAATCACCTTTTCTATCATTTCTATCCTATCGCGCTTTCTCAAATCATTAACATAATATTTCGGGAACAACGAAGCTGACTCACGAACAAGTGTCTGACTAATTCCGTTATTTCCAACGACCCGTAGCAACTTATGACATCAACCGACGCTTAATTATCAAAAGATTAAAAAATATACGGGAAATGACTGAAACCGGAGAACTGCTTCGTTTTCCTTATTTCTTGTGTATTAATTTGTATCGTAAACGGAGGTACGATACGATTTTGCGATAACTATCGTAATTACATATGTATGTACGTGTATACATACGTTTCGATATGGCTGATGGAACAATGAAAAACGTCCTGGATAGTCTCTACGTTTCTACAAGCGTAATCATGGCATTTGCACACTCGATGACCTTCAAGACACATCCAACACGTTCATATCGGACTGTACATCCTTGAACTTGTACGCTTAAGAATCTCGCGAACTACGTGGAAAAGGATCGGATTCGTTACTTTTTTGACTTCTTCTTATTCTTCTTCTTCTTCTTCTTCTTCTTCTCCGAGACCGATAGAGACGAGTGCCGTTTGTAGAATCACGGTTTGAAAAAGTGTGAAAGATGCGGCCTCGTTAAGTATGCTCGTCGTACCTTTTGCGATAGTGTACTTGAAAAGAGAATGTATGTAATTCTTTCCGCTCGTTGTTCTTTATAATAACGAACGTGGAAAAGATGAGTCGATCTTTGATTCGACGAATCTCATTGGAAATTTCGAGGATACGAATTTTAATTGGGAAAATACGCGACGCGATAATTTCCTGATAGGTGAAACGGCGCCAGGTGATCGTTGGCAATTATGGCGTATCGATTATACGACCAAATTGTAGTTATCGAAGCAACGATCACGTACTATTAGATTCGCGCGTGAATTCGGTCGACGATCGTCGCCGACGCCGACGTCGACGTCGTTACAACGATAGCACACCTTCCTGCTTACATAAAGACAATGAAGGTCTCGTCGAGGATGTGAAAGTAAACATTATCGGCGGGCTGCCTGCCCCTTCCCTCTCCTAGAATTGTGATAGCGTTGAAATCATACTTGTAGAATACTGACATCGAAAACTTCGTATCGCATTTCGTACGAGCTCGTACGGAACTCTTCGCGCAACTTTGTTCCGTTTCGAAAACCGTTGACACCGTTATTTAGAATGGTAAAAGTTGTAAGTATTGTAACAAAGAGAACGGACCATGGATGGTTACGATCGGATCGGAGAGAGTGATTTTAAAGAGAAGTGAAAAAACGGAAGAAATATTTATGTAATCGGGATAGAGAAATCTTTTAAATATTGATATTTCAATAAAATTTCTTATCCCTTTTAAAAAGATAAGATCGAATATGTGAATTAGTGTATATGATTTATGATATAATGGGGGTACTATTACTATGAGAATTTACTCATTATTCGTTGGATAAATTTCAGTATTATTTTGTTGTTGGATCGATACAGAGATAGTGGGATGAAGCAAAGATTATGTCCAAACGATTATTCGAAGAGTAATATATAGTATTAAGGATAGTTTTGTCCGAACCTTGAATCTTTGTACGAGTAATTTACTTGCGAATTGTTTTTTCTCGAGAATGTATACATGATTACGCAAGCTTTGCCCGGAAATACTTGATTGGCACGAAATTAATCGCATTGTTTCATAGAGCCGATATAATGGACGGGCGCAGATATAGCGTTAAAAGGTAAAGTTGTTAATTATCTTCGAAGCTAAGCGTTTGTACGTAATACGAAAAGTAAAATTTTTTCTCGAAATAATATTTCTTAGTAAAGTGCTCTTTCCATGTTTATTCATTGTTTGTATTTTTGTAATTTCACGATCATCGAACGAATGTTTTAAATTTCGCGCTCAATTTGAATCAAAAGCAGCGCCATTACCAGATGGCAGCATTTACCGTTACCGTTACGATACGGTTCGTGATATCTGGTGATATCGAATGTATTTCTACCAAATCGTTTACTTTTGATCGTACGATAAATTCGCAATCGTTTCGAGTCGTGCCACTTGCAATCGTTTCTCGAGAATCGAAAGGAAATAGTAATCGCGCGCATTTTTATTAAGAAAAATTAATGCGTTTGAAATGTCAAAGGGAAATGAAATACCTAACCTATCGCGTGATTATTTACATGCCTGTCAAAACGGAGATTTGTTAAAAGTTAAAAATCTTACTTTAAAGTACGATGTACAGGATTGGACGATTTTTCGGCATTCGGTTTCCGGTGACACTCCTATGCACGTTGCAGCGCGCGAAGGTCATCTGAACGTTGTCGAGTATTTGTGCGATGCTTTCGAAAGGCCCGACTTTAAAGTCAACGTCGTTAACAAGGATATGAAAAGGCCGCTGCACGAAGCCGCGCAATTTGCGCGTACCCACGTTCTCCGATACTTGATAGAAAAAGGTGCTTTCCAAAGCGAGCTGTGCTTGAACTTTCTCCTTTCATTTTTATATATCTCAGAATATATATTATAGAATTTATTCCTCTAATATTCGCTGATAACGATCAATCTTTATTTCGCGATATCGTTTTTCTTATTTTTTTCCTCTTTTCCTTTTTTACGTTTCGTTTTTCTTTTTTTTTTTTTCGTTTTTTTTTTCCACTGACCCTTTCTTCCTTATTTTAGGTGCAACCATCGACTGTTTGAAGCGTGCCGATTGGACGCCTCTGATGTTAGCGTGCACGAAGATTGGTAGCGAGGCGTGCAAGTGCATCAGGATATTACTCGAAGCAAAGGCGGATCCTTTGAGAAGGAACAAAGACGGTTGGATACCTGCGTTTATAATTTGTCGTTCTGGTGACGTTAATGCACTTCGATTATTTCTGGATTTCTCTCCTGAAAGTATTGGTCTTCGAAGTAACAACGGCCGTAGTTCTCTTCATATAGCCGGTGATTATACACATATATGTTTACAATATAGATAAAGAACTCGAATTTAATATCTTTTTTAATCGTTTAACGAGTTTGTTGATTTAAGTATACGTTTCAGGGTCCGATTTAAAATCTATTTTTTTTTTTTTTCTATGGTATTTTCAACTTTTATAGCTTTCAACGGACACGAGGAGTTAATCGATCTGCTCTTAACTGTGGATCCGGGTCTTGTGAATGCACGTGATTCATCAGGTGCTACGCCTCTTCACGAAGCCATTAAGGGCGGGAATTTAAACGTGGTAAAGCGTATGATACAATTGGGTGCGGATTATCGCGCCACCGATAAGGTCGGCCAAACCATCCTACATGTTGCTTCCTTGATGGGAAACGTGGAAATGATGGAATATATTTTAATGAATAATTTAATTAATATACACGAGAAGGCATTTTTTGATGTCACACCATTAATAGCAGCTCGTCGAACCAAACAAATCAATGCGATCGACGTTTTAATAAAATATGGAGCAGAGAAATAGTTTTTATTGGGAAATGTCCACTCTATTTTTCATGATCTCCTAAGACCATATTTCCTTTATTATCTTCGTAATCGAAAACAGGGTTAAAATTGAAGATAAGATCAATGATTTTTCTTCAGAGATTGTTACACATTTATTTATCCTTTTTCTCTGTATCATCGGACAGTCTTAAAGAAGCAATACAAAATCAAGAAACAAAGTTTCTTATCCGATTTGGAAATACCTAAGTTTTACAATCTTGTCGCATCTGCGTTCCTAATGCGCGCAGGCAGGCAATGGCGGAAAGATCTTGGCGGTTCGCGATAATTAAACGAATTCATGTAGAAAGATAATCGTAAAAAAAAAAAGGGGGATAAGATCATAGAATCGTTAAATAAATCGAATTTTGTTATTCGGCTCTTGAAGATCGCGTATTCATGACGATGGCTGTCTTTGGATATACATATATAACTATTATGGCGTCGAAAGAAAGTACGTAACGCTTTTTTTAAAAAATATTTCGCTTGATGTATTTTAATTTGTTTGCATTGTTTCGGCCATTTTATCATTATTTTGAACGTGGACTTTTTATTTCGTAAAATTTTCATCTTCTTTTTTTCTTTTTTTTTCTTTTTCTTTTTCTTTTTCTTTTTTTTTTTTCCTCGCAGAAGGGAACTGGGATAAAAAGCAAAAGTGTATTAAGATGAAAGGAACGTTCGGATAATGCGGTACGAATATAAGGATATAACGATCGAAGAAAGATTATTGTGATTATCTTCGTTTAATCGCGGAAAACAGTATGGACGGGGAAAAGAGGTGGTAGGAAAGCAGAGCGGAGACGTAGGAGAAAGGAGTCGAACGATGGAATATACTTTATAAAATAGCCGCGGATCGAACATGCATTGCTCGTATATCTGTGTTCATCCTATTAAACGTTTCTCGTTTTTCATTTCCCTCTTCTTTGTTTCTTCTCGTTCATTAGCGATTTACGTGTTCACAGAACGAATCGCTCATTAATATCCGTTTCCCTTCCCTTCGTCGAAACTTACGTTATTTCTTTATTTTTATCTTTTTTATCTCTCTCTATCTCTCTCTCTCTCCCTCTCTCTCTCTCTCTCTCTCTCTCTCTCTCTCTTTCTCTTTCTCTCTCTCTCTCTCTCTCTCTATCTCTCTTTTTTTTTTTTCTTTTAGCGGATTCATTTATAAATATCCAATGATTATTTGAGGTTTTTGTCTCATTTAATATTTTACTTCCTCGTTTAATTTATTTACACATTAACTAATTTACGCTTGGGACTTAAGTTAAACGCTCCTCTTACGCTTTTTCCGCCGTCACAACGATAGTTTATGATGGTTTACTACTTATTAGTTAATTCGCTTATTTACTTACTTTTGTTCACATTAATCGTTAGGGTGCGCCGTATCTCACTTTTTCTTTTTTTCCATTTACATTAGAAGTATTCAACATGTACAAAGCCTTATATACATTATTTACAACGCTTTTGAGAGTTCTCTTTCGTCGACGATTAATAATAATAGAACGCCCGCGCGTCATTTTCTTTTTCGCATGCACACACTCTCGACTTGGCCGCTTTAACCCAAACGTCTATCATAGATTGTCGACTCGCCAAAAGAGAACGAAGGATTATTAAGTTTTCTCGCATTGAAAACTCCTTGCTTATCTCTTGGCTCGTCTATTTAGGCTGATGCCTCTCTTTCTCTCTCTCTCTCTCTCTCTCTCTCTCTCTCTCTCTCCCTCTCTCTCTCTCTTTTTGTTTATTCCTTTTTGTTGCATTTGTATCCCTCAATTTTCGATTTACGACACGTTAACGGATGGAATGTGGGTGCCTTAAAGATTATCTGGCAATATGTATTATTATGTCGATAAGATCTATACGTTTCGATCGTAGAAAATTATAATTAGTTTTCCACGCTTCGCGACACTGCCGGTCCATAGTCACAGCTTCCTTTTTACATCGAATGTATATCTTTGTTTCTTTCTTTTTTTTTTTCTTTTTTTTTTCTTTTTTTTTTTCTTTACGAAGTCTTCAGAATTTTCAAAGAAAGAGAGCGAAAAAGAAGAGAGAACGTTCGACGTGAAAAGATAGTTACGTCTATGGACCATTAACATCGAAGAATCCATTGGTAATTTCGTTCGAAATTCAAAAAAAAAAAATAAAAGGATACAAGGACTACGCGAGGAATGGGTAGGGGCCCTTAATCACTATAAAAATGTTGCGATTCGCATAAATCGACAATGGCTTCCCTTTAATAATCCATCATTATCCGTATCGTGAGGCAGCAACGATTATTGCTATATCGATGCCGTCGAATTGTAGTACAATATAAAAGACAAGACGAATCGATCGATTGCTAAGATTTTTTTTTCTTCTTCATATACCGCCGAAACGAACATTTGAAATATTAAAAGGGATAGAAACGTACGCACGCATATATTCATCGTTTCTCTCTCACGCATACATTGCTTACGCACAGACAGACGTACAGACAGACAGACAGACAGACAGACAGACAGACAGACAGACAGACAGACGCACGCATACACACGAGATCTCGCTCGTACATTTTACTTTTCTTGCATTTTAATAGACAGCTGTGGTACCTTTAAACGCGACTAATCGCTTTTAACGCCGATTTTCATCTAAACGCGTTCTCTTCTCTTCTTTTTTTTTCTCTTTTTTTTTTTTACGTTTTCTTTTTCTTTTTCTTTTTTCTTGACGAACGGTCGAACGGTCGATCGAGCGAGAAATAAATATAAAGCCACGGCGACGGCGATGCTATCCGTGTTATTTCCGAGGCGAGCATCGATCGATATCAGACATATTCATTATTATTATTATCATCATCATTCATTAATATATAGTTCGCGTTCGTTCGATACTCGTCTCGCGAATATCATCTTTATATAGACGCTCTCTTTCGCGTGAATCGCGAAAAATGGCGGGAGAAGTTTGTCGTCGCGACTCGACGATAGGAAGGAAAGAGGAACTCGACGAGACCTGCTTGCTTATTTCACGAAAAAGAGTTAGGACCTTCCGATCGTCGGTCGACGATCCTGCGTCGGCTGTGTCGCGCGTATTTTAACCGAGAAACGCCTTTACGAGCGATGATAAAAAATAAATAGCGAACGCGTGCACGCGCGCTCGCGATCGGCATCGTCCCTTAGTTTTACACGTATTATTACGTTTTTACGACACTTACGTTTCCTTTAAAAAATAGTAAAAAACAGTGACTAAGTTTCATTTGCGAATTCTCCGCTTCGCTTGGAAAATCGCTTTTATATCGCCTACATACGCGCACTACCTGCCCCCTGTGTTCGATCATACGCAAATGCAAATATACACATGCATACATGTAGTCACACACACACACACACACACACACACACACACACACACATACTACACACTCTTTTTCTCACACACACGTATACACATACTCGCACGCGTATATATATGTATATATATATATACTCGCACACATCAATCCCCTGTCTTCCTTCCATTTCATTCAAGAACATCGTGTTATTGTATACATACATATACATATATATATATATATATATATATATATATATATATATATACTTTTTTTTATTTATAAAAATAACATTCTGGGACTAAAACGTAACATTTCAAAAGCAATGTACAATGAGGAGTTATGGTTGGGCGACCGACAAAGGTACTTACGACTGTAGTACAATTACGATTTCTTCTTCATTTCGAATTGATAATATTATTATTAAGAGATTTCATTTGCTTTCTCATTGCGTAAACATTCGTAAAGGTATATCCTTTTTCTCTTTTCAGAGAATAAAATTGAATTCTCGGTATCTTTTCTTCAACTCAAAATGTGCCGACGTACTTGTATTGAAAAAGTACGTGGAATGTCAAAGAAAATGATAATAGAAATGCGCGCTCGATTATTTCTACGAGAAAACTTAGGCGCGTCGCGATCGAGAATTCGCTCTGCCTCTCTTCCCGCCCAAAACCCCCCTAAAACTCTCTCTCTCTCTCTTTCTTTCTTTCTCTCTCTCTTTCTTTCTCTCATTCTATTTCTCTTTCTTTCTTTCTCTCTCTCTCTCTCTCACAGGCAGTTGCTCTCCTTCGTAACGCGATTTTCAAAAGCGATTGTTACAATCACATGCCACACCTAAAATTTCCGATATGTCGCTATCCTAAGCTATCCGTTCAACGAGAGTCTATATTATACACAAAAGGACGAAAGAAAAGAAAGAACAAGGTGACCTAAAACAATGACTTAAAAAATTTCCAGTTCGTGGACGAGGAGTACGTGTCGCGATATGTCTATTATACAAAAGAAAAAAAGAAAAATAACGTATCGCCGACGCGATCGTCTCGCTCTCTACACAATATTTATTACTTTTTTTTTTCTTTTTTTGTTTTCGCAAGGATCACACACTGTGATTAGTACGCGTAGAGCAAGGAAGGAATCTTTCGGCGCAGAATGTCGATCGTTAAGTTTAGTTGTACACGAACCATCGCGTAGGTTCGCCAATCGACTCGTGTGGCTTTATAACACGCTAAAAAGCGAAGTAATATCGTTCTAGCCTTTCGTGTTTTTTCGTGTTTCTCTTCTTGGAAGGACCGTCATCGTCCGTTTCTCATTTTCACGATTCTTCTCCGAAATCTTAGCCTTTGTTCGTCTCTCTCCCCGTTCAACTGCTTTCATTCATAGGAAAGAAAAGTCTTCTTGTTAAGAGTAAAATCTCTTTCTGACAAATCCAAGAGAGAATGAGAGTGAAAATAAGAGAGTGAGAGAGAGAGAGAGAGAGAGAAAGAGAGGAAAAGAAAGGGAGAGAGAGAGAGAGAGAGAGAGAGAGAAAGAGAGAGACGTTATGCTGAGCTACAGAGGAATCAGAGAGAGATCGGAGTCGAAGGGCGAGTCCTACGAGAGGAACAGAGTCCTACCCCAAAACATGGGGATGGTGGACGAGATGGAGGACGAGACGATCCAGCCTTGACCTAACACTCGCTGTAGGAAGGCGGTGGCATTCCGCGTCCTGTATACATATCCGTTTGGGGTTGAAGATGGCAGACGACGGTATGGCCGTCGAGAACAGCGACGGTTCTCGTATGATCCTGTTGAGGTGGTAGTCCATAACCTGCAGGGAGTCGTGGCAGTTCACCGAGCTCGTACCTCGCTTGTTGCCTTCGTAGTTTCTCCCAGCAGGCATTTAAGGTCCTTTCAACGGTTGGACCATATTCCGTTGGATCGTAGTGAGTGTTTCCAACACGATCGCTCATAGTTTGCCCGTAATGAAGCAGGTTACGATCGTTAGCAGGTGAATATGGAATCAATGGCCTATGATCACCGTAGCTTCTCGAAGATTGTCTACTCATGTCGCTTTGTCGTCGACCATCCTCGTCAGACATGTCTGACACTTGGATCTCTCCAACAGCTCCACCGGCGCCACCTCGTTCAATTTCCTCGTAAACAGGATCATCTTCGTTCGTTAAACCACCAACGTTGCCAACTCCGCGATGCGTTGGAAGATGTACATGCTGGCCGTGATGAGCATGCATCTGATGATGCATACCATTTCCACCGTTTCTACCATCGACGATTTCTGTGTAAGTATGATTATATGGCATGGCAGCTCGTCGTCCAGTTCCCACCGAAGTAGTTGCTGTTGTCGTTGCTGCCCTTCCACCGCTCATCGTTTCGCTACCATCGTTCGAGCCGATGATGCGGTTTCTATCTCGATCTCGATTGCGACCTGAATGGCCCAAAGTTGAAGTGTTATGTGTCCTCGGTGAATCTTCTTGTTCTGATCCACCGTGTCCAGAGTCCCGGGAGTACGATTTAAAAGAAATGTTCTGTGGGTGGAATAGAAATTGATATATTAGATATTTTTCTTAAATTGAATTGAAAATGATTTTGCTTTCTAAGGGAATTAACGTGCCGTTTTATCTTTCAACAGGATATGACGATCTTTTAATTCGCCAATAGAAAAAACACGGCAATTTTGAATTTGGATGTCGCGAGTCGAGGGAAACGGTCGTGGCTGTGCATGCACTGTGTAACGGGGGAAAAGCCGAGAAAAAATTGTTCACATTTTCTCGAATCATTGAGTGCGTAACTCGTCTCTAATCTTATTTTATTCAGGGATGATTAGAAAAAAAAGAAAAAAGAAAAAAAAAAAAAAAGAAAAAAAATAATCTGCTATGACCGAGGCTTTTTAACTCGCGCAAACATCGTGCCTTTTTGACAATTAAACGAGAGAAGCACACACCATGCACGAGAGGGCGGATCTAGCCAAAAGTTAGACAATTAGTTTGATGATCGTAAGAAAATGCTAAAGAGAAAGAAAAAAGCATTGACATATAGCATGGACCGCGTGTCCCATACGTTAAACGTCTTTGTTTGTAACTCTAAAATATAAAAAGTCAAATAACTCTTTAGCAAAATGTATTATTACATTTATGTATCAACGATTATTAAAAGTACGATTATCTTTATTGTGGGACAACGCAATCCGAGTTTATACATATGTCGATGGAAAACAAAGAGAAGAGTTAAAGGAAACAAAGAAAAATGAAGGTGTTTTTATTTTTTTTTTTATCTGTGCTAAAAACTAGCGACTAGAGTAGCGACGAGAGAATAGCGTTAAATAGCGCTTGCGAGCTAGCCGCCCAGTTAGTTACCTTCCACATGAGGTTTTTGTTAAGGTGGCCCCAAGTGGCGGTGGCAGATTTGGGGATATTAGGAGCTGAGGGTAAGAATGCGTGACGGGCGTACGGCAGAGTGGCCACGATGTGAGCCTCTGTGCCAGAGGATTCACTTGGCACAGCGACTGCCGGCTGCCTATCGACTATCGCCCAGCTTCGACCGGATACCAAGTACTGGAAAATCAAGCATTGGTCGTGGCTGTTAATCCTCCGTTTACCTCCATTCTCTCTCTCTCTTTTTTTTCTTTTTTTTTTTTTTTTCTAAATTTTGTCTTTCACTTTTATTCGTAGAACATTTTAAAATTGGCTAAATCTTTTACAGAGAAGTCAATGAGGTAAACGAAGGATCGTACGGATCTCCGAAGGTAGCTTTGGAAGGTTTTTTGGACCTTCTTTCAAAAAATGACAAACAAAATCAGCCCGTGAATCTATTCCGATGTATACGTCGTTTTTATTTTTTCCATTCGACAACATGGGAAACCGAATGCCTCGGAGATCGTCACGTGAACCACCTGATTCGCTGCCATTCCCAAAGTTTGTGTTTTACGTCGAGGAAGGATTAAACGCCTTGGTGAGAAATCAATCAGCGATAATAGCAAAAAATTATAACCTGAATTATGCATTGTGCGTATTGTGCAAATCTATATATTCTAGAGCTGACGTTATATTTTTCTTTCTTTCTTCCTTTTTATCGAACAATAACAATAAAGAATTCGTTTCTTTTGTTGTATCAAGCGAAGAAGCTCTTTTTATTTATCTTTTCTGTTTTTCTTTTGTTTTTTTTTATATTTATCCTCACGATCAACCCCTCTAATAACGTTACATTTGTCTTAGATTTTTCTCTTTTACAACTTACCTTATTTCAATTTATGATATATGAAAAATCATGCGATCGAGTGATTTCGTTATTAACAGTAACACGAAATCGAGGGGTTGACGTTCTTCGTAACGAAGCATCGATATTTTTTTGTTCGCGAGAAGCCAAAAAAGTAAAGTGCTCGATCGCGTTTGCATCTAGATTAGGCAAGATCAGGCTTGATTGGCGTTAAACGATCGATGAAACGCACATCGAAAGAATAATCTTTTCGCAATTTTAATTTTTTTTTTGTTTCTTCTTTTTTGTTTTTTTTTTTTTTTTGTTTCTCTTCGTTTATAATCGCGGTATCGATCGATCATTGCGGACGAGCGCGCGCACGCGACCTAAAAGCAAGGCAAGTCTGGTCGCGTCTTCATCGTCCATAAATCGAATCGAGAGCGAGTACCTTGGAAGCGAAGCGAACATACGTTAGAAAACGTAATGCGTTCTGGGTTTATCTGAACGGCGGCCGAGCGGATTACGGAAACCGTTCGTCAAGGTTATCGCGTCGTAAAGATCAATCGATTTTTACGAAGGAAAGCAGCAGCATCGTCGACTATATCGCTGCGCTGGCAGAAAACGAAAAGAACCTTATGACTTTCCTTCCGTCTACTCTTCGATAATCTTGATATCGCGTGTCCGCTACCTTCCGAACATTACGAATCTTTCCAAAACGCACGGAGCTTTCACTCTGTGAGGTATGCCGATATAAGAGAAAAAAAACGAAAAAAAAAAAAAAAAATGGGAAGGATTCTCCTCGGTTTCTCTATATTTTTTGCTTTCAAAATAATTAATTATACACGTGCTCGATTCATTCATTCAGAGTGTTAAAAAGTATTTGACTTTAGATATAAGTTAATTCGAATGAAATTAAATTAAAGATTTAATTTAGCAAAGATTCAAGGTATAAGCCCAGTGAATACTTTATAATTTTTAAGCCGAATTAAAAGTGCTCGTTAACACGAATAAAAAAAATCAATCTCGTCGGAGTTTACAAGGGAATTTTTATTTTGATCTTTCGAGTGATTTACCTTGCTGCGTGACACAAGGATGTAAAAGCGTGCGTGGAGAAATGAAAAGGTGAACACGTAGAACACCTTTTGGTAGATATCAAAGTGAGAATATGATAAGAGACAATTACTGCTAATCTTTTATTTACCACCTCTCGTGCGACAAATGGGAGCAAAACGAGTAACCCATTTCTTTTTTTTTTTATATTTTTTTCTTTTCAAACTCAAGCATCATACTTTTTTAACACTCTACGAATTATTATTATTTTTTTTATTATATACCGCGTAAAATAACGCGAAACTTTGAAGGACACGACGAGTCATAAATAGGTCAACGAGTAAAAGCTAAAGCGTTAAATCGCCGCGAAGATGGACGATCGTAAATCAGGTAGAGATACGCGCGACGTCTAGACGAACGTACGCTTTCGAATTCCTTCGTAGCCGTGGGGGCCTCCGAGAGCTGAAGCGTCTGAAATAAATGACAAATCGCGTGCGAGCGCACGCTTTGTCAGGCAAGGTTGCATATAGAGGTATGGGGTTGTTCTTGAGAGGACAAGGCAAAGAGGGACGACTGGTAGGTTGGAAAAGGAGGCAAAGTAACCAGCAACCGCGTTACACCAAACCCCGAGCCAGATAAGAAGCACGAAAATCACCACTGTTAGTAAGTAGGAGGCCTTGCAAATAGTACGTTCGCGTGTTTACAGCTCTGCAAAGTCAAGTCCGTGAATGTTCTCGCTTTCTCTCTCTCTCTCTTTCTCTCTTTCCCCCTCTCTCTCTCTCTCTCTCTCTCTCTCTATCTATCTATCTATCTATCTATCTTTTTCTTTTTCTATTTCTCTTTTTCTCTCTCTTTCATTATCATCGAAAATTCATATTTCAAATTCATTTCTGTTAATCGAAAGACGATTATTATTGAGTATCTATTTATTTCAAGATTTATCTTTTATGGTGGTACAACAACAACAACAACAACAACAACAATTTTGAATATTCAACATAGGTTGTACTTATCGACAATGTAATTTTCAAGTATATTGTTGGTACGTGTTCGAGAGCATATGTGTTTGAGAGAGTCGATAGGCGAGCACGTTTTCTGACTTTCGTTTGCCTTGTTACTTCGATATTCCACGTGATATTACTTTTTTCTTTTTTTTTTTTTTGTATCTTTTCCCTTCTACTTTCTAACCCACTTTGTTAGTTCCTACGTTTTCTCTCTCTCTCTCTCTCTCTCTCTCTGTCTCTCTTTCTCTCTCTCTCTCTCTCTCTCTCTCCCTCTCTCCCTCTCTTTCCTTCTCTTTTTGTCTCTATTGCGTTTCCAACTCTCGATGATACTCTGCCCACGATAACCAAAGTGGTGGCTTGAGAATGAACAAGCGCACGAGAGAGTTCGAATAGGAGAGTTTCGAGTTACGTGACACGTACGAAAATTACGTATGGTAAGTCGAGAGGAGAATCTCGATTAGAGGAAGGAGGATGAGAGTTAGCCACTCAACAACAACGCGTCCTGCAACAGACTTGGCCAATATATTTAATCAAAAAAAGAAAAAAAAAAAAAAAAAAAAAAAAAGAAAAGAAAAAAGAAAAAAGAAAAAAAAGAAAAAGAAAAGAAGAAGAAAAAAAGAAGAAAAAAAGAAGCAAGCCGTGACTTTCTCGCGTTAGATCGAGCGAGGAAATACGAAAGTGTTGAGAAAATCGATTGATTGAGTTACAGAAAAACAAAATTAAGATGTTACGATGAGAGGTATTTTATACAGATAAGAAGGAGGTAGTGACCAGATGAGATGTTATTCGAAATTAAGAAGAATTTGTTGCCGAAGAAAATACGTAGACTGAAGAAACATCAAGAAAACATCAGAGAGTCATTGAAGAACATCACTTCGAGTTGAAAGTGCAACGTAGTTCAAGAGAAACTCATTTGTCTTTTTTCTTTTCTCTCTCTCTCTCTCTCTCTCTCTCTTCCTCTTTCCCTTTTTCTCTTTCTCTCTTTCTCTCTCTCTCTCTCTCTCTCTTTCTCTCTCACTCTTTCTCTTTCTCTCTCATTCTTTCTCTGAGCGAGTGAGGTGCGCGAAAAAAGCAAGAGCGATTTGATCAGCTAGCAATCAATTAGTACGTGATAGATACTGGCAGAAAAGAAGCAAAAATGACATGTGCACGGAGTGACAATAGCCAATGAGTGAACGAATTAGCGAGTGAATGAGTGAATGTAAAAATAAGAGAGAGAGAGAGAGAGAGAAATAATGAACGAGAGTGAGTGAGTGAGTGAGTAGGTGAGTGAATGAGGGAGAGAGTGAGTGAGAGAATGAAAAAGAGAGAGAGAGAGATAGAGAGAGAGAGAGAGAGAGAAAAAGAGAGAGAGAGAACAGGGGAGAGATTATTCGATCCGCCCATTCATTTAGATGGAATTCTTCATCGAAGGAATACCTATTGCAAACTATTTTTTATCTTGCTTCTCGGTTTGGTGTATAAGCGGCGTTTGGATACCTTGCTGAGTGGGATGCCTATTGTGGTTGCTAGGTGCCATCATGTGCATCTGGTGTGCCCCGACCGGCGACCTCAGCGACAAATTGTTCAGGTTCACGTTTATCGAAAGATTCGTATTGTTACAGGCCGCAGTCAGATTGTTGTGATTGTTCGGCGGTGACGTTGTGGTACCCACGTTAGAGGCGGCATGAGGCGATAGTCCTGAGCTGTCCGTTGTTGGAGCCGAAGGATTTGAGGATGTGTTGTGCGAGGCAAATTCCTTTCCACCGTTTCCACCAGGGCCAACTCCACCACCGCTCGTACCGGATGACCCGGAACTTCCCGTCACCGTCTTCGAACATCTCAAGCACTTTGGTAGCCACGAGTGACGTCGGATGAACTTTCTATACTCCTTTCTTACCTATAATAGGAAAGGTACACTTCTTTCTTATGTTCTTTGCGAAAAAAAAAGAAACAAAAGCCTGACCTTTTTGTGATTGGTCATAGAATTTTTTATTTTTAATTTTTCAATATTTCAATATTATCTGTTACGTTATTATGAACGACAATTATCGTTGGAGCTCTATTTAAATTTTTACATTATTCTTCTTTTTATATTCCTTTACCTTTTCGTTTTGAACGCAGTGGAATACAAAGATGAAAAGACCCTGAAGGCTGTTGAGTACAGTAAAGATGTATGCCATTACCACTGATTCTTGATTCAAATAAAGGAGTCCAAAAGTCCAGGTTAATCCTAGTAGAAATACTAGGACGATGGCGCCGCGTAACCAAGCTCTGACGAGAAATAAACAAAAAGTGAGTTATATCGTCGAAAAAAATTTTACAATGAAATATAATCTTTTCTTTTTTTTTTTTTTTTTTGCAATGTCGACCTTTAAAGAGAGATAAGGATGCGAAAGTGTCGACGGTTCGTTCGACGAATTTGAACGTTGCGTTTATCGAATTGTTTTAGAAAACAATTATTTTCTATTTGAATGTAAAATTATTATATTTTTACGCAACGAATCTTTCTTTGCGCACTCGAATCGAACCGTATCGAATCTCTTCGAGTTTCACCGACACAATTTATTCTTTCTAAACATTCACGACAAGAGCGTGTAACTACACAAGAAGGCCGAGAAGATAATTAGAAGAGATTGTACTTTGTCTAAGTTCACGTTTATATCTACTTTCAAATCAGGCGTGATACTTTAAACTAACTAAGAATAATACAGCATGCATGTGGATTATCGTGTGCATTCGAAGGAAAGGTGAGATGCATCGTTTCGATTCGACGATGATACGTATCATTTTGACTTTTTACTTTGCATAAAGAAGGACTTTGTTTTCTTTCTCTTTCTTTCTTTCTTTTTTTTTTTTTAACATCATGAGACCCGTTTCGTGCACGTGATACCAATGAACTTCACGATATATCGTAATTTTGGTGTGACGACTACGAGACTATACTACCACAACTACTAATTTTGTTAAATTAATTGGGATACAAAAGTAAGAATAGATTGATTCGATTCGACATAAAATCGGAAAATTAATTCGTTGTAAAGTTAGAAAGTAGTGGGAAAGAGGGAGGTTAAGAGAGGGTATTAGTAATAATGTTAATAATAAGAAAAGTGAGTAATAATAAAAATGGTAAATATCTTACAAGTGCGCTTGCAATTTGTTGGGAAGAGCATTCTCTTCCTTTCCACTACCAACCAACCACGCCATGCAGAAGAATGTAGAACAGTGTAGACAGAAGTGGGTAGAAGATTTAATACAAAAAAATGAAACAAGACAGCAGTTAGGTGATTGTTCCGGCACCATTGATATCGATTGATTATAATTAAAAAATTTCTTTCATCATCATCATCTGCAAACACTCGATTCGTATTACTAAGTCTTATTGACTTTAATAAATGTCAAACTGATCACGAGTATTTACTTATGTATATATTGTTTCAACCATTAAGAGGATTATCTTGTAGTGCTCTTTTTAACATGAATACATTATTTAAATGTAGACGATATAAGATGCAAAATGTACACTATAAAAAGAAAAATTTATCGTAATGTCTCGTTCATAATAATTCGAATCGAGCTTGCAAGAAATTTTAAAATACCAGCACCGATGTGTCAAATAATTTTATTTTTTATTCTACGAAAAGCTTTTCTGCGTGTTTTCACGTCTCTTGTTTCGATTAATTTATCTTATCTCGCTTTCACGATTTTTTTCGTCTCTCTTTCATTATATCTCTTAACAGCTTCATCGAATCACAAATTTATTTGTCATTCGTTCCAAGAAGTTACGAGCGAAGAGAGACCGATCATTATTGATCAGAATTACGTTGATAAGGTTTTAAACGTTGACAATAATGCGTTTGCTAACTAACACCAATTTCGTGACTTAAAGAAGAAAAAAAGTTAGAAAACGTAATGTATACAATGTATATCTATATACATGTATAGATATATATATATATATATATTTTTATATTTATATATATTTATATCATGAACGAGTAATTTAGGATTTACAGCAATACAGTGGCGTGTCGAACGAACGAAATCTGCGGTCATTCCAACATAGAACTCAAACCAAAACCAATAAAAACTTAGCATGGCCGCAAGAATAATGCGTGACAACGAGATTCACTTCGGGAGATCTCCTTAAGCAATGAAAGCTTTGCGAATATGAACCGAAAGCACCAAACAGACATTTCGACTCTACGCTCGACGAGGGGATTTAATCTCGATCATGTTAATGACGGACGTAATCTTAATTTTTTTTATACTTTATGTACAATCCGTTTGTACGATAAATAATCAATGACAGCTCGAAGATAGTTTGCGCTTACCTTGCGCTAGCTAGACGAGAATGTTCTTTACTCTTCATGGCTACCGTCGTATTTGCGTGTCGGCACATCATGTATATCGCCATCGACAGGAATACGAGATTCGCCTATTACGAAAAAACAAAGGATTATATAATCATTAGATTAGAGTTAAATGAGCTTTTGTTTAAAGTTAGAAGTTTGATTTCTAATTGACGTTGAATATGTATCATCACGCTGATGGAATCGTTAAGAACGAGTTACCAATTGCGACATCCAATCTGTTTTACATAATTACCAAGATTACGAGTATCACGGGCCCCACAAAGCTGAAGATGAAGTAGTTGTCCGCTCGAAGCCAACAGTATCGATCGGTGCCATAACTGAATGGATCGATTATACAGGATATCGCAACTACCAGTAACGGTGCCCCATAAGCAACAAGATAATACCATCGTAGTCTAGACTTTTCTGCTTCGAAAACTTCGATCAGCATAACATACAATTGAAATCCTATTGAGGAAATAGAATGAAGGAAATCAAATTAATAATATTGATCGATTTATTTATAAAAAAAAAAAGAGAAAGAAAATTCTTTTGGTTTAAATCCCGTTATTATCATACCTTCGAGGAACATCCAGGCGAACGCACATAGGAAAAAAAAGTGTAATAAACCAGCAACAATACCACAGACGATCCTTTGATTCGTTTGTCCGATACCACAAACAAACAAAACTTCAGCTATTAACAGGCAGACGCATAGATTCTTGTGTATTGTCGTTCTGTCCGACTGAGAAAAATATCATTTAAAATTAGACATTCGAGATTTGTTGTAGAATGAAAAAATTTATACAATTGTATAATATGATTATACCTTGAGCCCACGAAACAATTGAAAGGTAAGTATCGCTAACACCAGACAGACGACAGATATGATGCAGCCTATGTATGTGATGATTTGTAAAGCGACTTGATGAGCGATGTCAAGTCTAACTGCATGAACGTCCATTAGAACGGCGAAATTTGTTAAGTGATTGCACTCGCATACTGTGTGCGTGTCGTTACTCTTTCTTATTTGACAGCCTTCTTCTGACCAACCACTGAAGGAAAAAAGTATTATTAAAGGATTATCTTAATTATTTGCTTTTTATGATTTCTGAATTGTAAATCTTTACCTCAAAATATAATCCCAAAAGACGCAAGTAGGATTGGTGACGTTTTCCAATGTCAAATGCCTGAAGTATATCCTTACTGGTTCCGATAACTGTATATGTCGACCTTTTCCTAATGAAGCAGAAATAATCTTACTGTTCAATAACCTAGTCGTGTTTCTTTTCGGCAACGATTGCGAGTCATCGTTTGTAACGACGGACGGCAATTCAGCTTGCGGTTGAAGAATTTCTTCGAGTCTATTGAAGGCCATGAAGACTAGTCGAACGATCCCAGCTTCGCTGTTTTCCAAAAGAGCACCTCTGGTTAGTTCGACGTGTGCCGTGGATGCTGTCCATCTTCCCTCCAAGATATTATTTGGAAAGACCTCGAGATCATTACCGATATTGCGTGTATCCAAAACGCGGACTTCCATTACTATTGCAAAAAAGAAGGTTCGTAAATTATTAATAAAAGAAAATAATGAAATGTAACGAATACCGAATGAGAGATATTTTAATTGTGGAAATGACTCACGTATATTCCTACAATCATGAGTGATCGTTTTCTCTTGGGTTAAAGTATCAGCCAATAGAAATGCATTTTCTTCAAGACCTATTAACAAAGAGGTCGCTACTCTCATTTGTTCCTGATGACTGAGATCCTTCCAAGAAGCCATCTGTGCTTCGTTCAAAAGATTACTGCCTGTTCTTACAACACCTTGCAAGAGTTCCGTAACGCTGACTTCTCTTTGATTGGGATCCTGATAGGTCCTAATATCTTGTGCCATCTTTTCGGCCATATTCTTTATGATCTTGGTTGTGATCATCATGTCACCACCATAAAGACCACGGCTATTGTTCGTTACTTGTGAAAGTTCTCGACTGATCCCCAAAATGACGTCACCATCAGTTACTCTATTTTCCAAGGACGTTAACCAAACAGAACGACATTCGCTCAAATCTGGAGTGTCTCGATGCCAGACCGCAGAATCACCTTTGGCAAGACATCTCCAACGAGCAAGTCCATTGGCACCACCTGGACAACTTTGGACGGCAACATCTCCAGCTCGAGTAGCGTTCCATGAAAGATTTCGTGCTATTACCGGTGGACAGGCCTGTCGTCCGTAATCGTACCATTGCCCGTTCGAACTGGACTCTGGATAATAAGTGCTGGGTACTGAAAATAGGAAGAAAGACCGTGAAGATTGTGAACTCAAGTTTTATATTAATTTTAATGGAATGGGAGGAAGTAAAAAAATTGATGTATTTACCGGTTGGTCTTCGACTTGTTCTCCATGGAGCAAATGTCGATGTAGTTGTTGGCTGCATTGTTTCAGGCGCGATAGGAGGAATCGCTGCTCCGTTCGCTACGACACCTTTCTCTGGAAGAATAGAATCTTGGTCTTCTTTGATAATATCCAATTCGTCGAGGGACCTCGTCGAGGTTGGACTGAAAAGCAAATCGTTTATTTCAATGGTGGATAACGAAATATATAATGATATCTTATCGTTATGAATTATGAAAATGAGAATGTAGATGATGATGAAAATGAAAAGATTGATATATATATATATATATATATATATATATATATATATATAGGTTTGAAAACTGACCTTGGTGGAGTGGTTATTGGCAAAGCTGGTGTAGATGGTGCCGGTGGTGGTTGCGGTGGCTGTTGAATCGCCGGTGTCGTAATCCTCGAGGGAGGTCTCACGGTTGGCTTAGCCGTGCTCCAAACGCTAGGTTGCGAAGTTATGAACCACGGAGGACTCGGTCGGGATGTCGTCGTTGTTGTAGTCGCTGAAAATGTTTCGGTGGATATCTTTTAACGAGGCAGTAATAGAAAAAGAAAAGAGAGAGAGAGAGAAAGAGAGAACCTATGTTCCCGAAAGAAAAAAAAACGATGTCGTAAGAAGATTTGCAAGACGCATTTTGTCTATCCGTCAATGAATTTATCAAATATCAGAAAGTTTATATAATTGAAAAAGGAAAATGATTCGAATGGATCGTGGACGTGAGGATAGAAAATTTTTTTGATTTGATTTTAAGACAAGTAACTTTATCAAGCTTCTTTTATCAGTGATTTTTGCTATTTCTTTGATTCTTATCAACTATGAAGAAAAAAAGAAAAATTATATATAGATCATTGATATGTAGAATTTGCGAAAGAATTTGAGCCTATCTTTTTGAGAATAATTAAATCGATTTTTCTTAAAATATCCAATAAGTTATAGTACAGAGTCTCGATTTCACATTAAATTCTTCAAAACAAATCAATTTTATAAAACAAAAAGATCATTAATCATGTATACATGTAATAGTAGTAAACAATTGAAAAATTTACGTAAACTGATACTGTTTACATTTCTATTTCGTTTAAACAGAAGACATAATTACGATCGAATCGTTTCATTAAGAGAAAAGTTAATTTTCATTGTACACACATGATATCTAGATTTAGAATGTAAATTCATAGAGTGCCAGAATTTTCCTGTTCGAAGAAAGGGTAGAAAACAGAGTAGAGGCGAGAGAACGTTACTTATGTTATGCTAACGCGGTGGTTCACTGTTACCATTTGTTTGCGTGTCTTGCGTCATGTGCAACTCGAGTCTCTTCAACGCGGTTGCAACGGAAACGTTCACTGCAAGTCTGACACCAACAAAAACGATCTGTTAGCACGTAATACATATTCGTTAGCAAACTGTATTTCCGGACAGCTCTTTCTCAATCTAGATTTAGTACCGTTGCTTGCTATCCTCTGCTATCTCCGTAGACAATAAAAAATGATGGATTCCTATTAAAATTTGTTCTTACCTTCATTATGATCATCTAAATATTATTTAATATTAATTACAAATTTGAATTTACAATAGTTCTCGTTAATGATTCGATCGTAAAAATTTGACGATGTTAATATTTTCTGAAGAACTGACATCTAGGTAGATCAAAAAATGGGCTACGAATAGATTGACCGGATGTTGAACTCGAGACCCGTATTTTATATGCAGTGGTACGCAAACTGTTTACAATTTTGATCCCCCTTTTGTTAGTCAGAAATCTTATGAGTTCCTTTAAAATATTTACACGCAAA
The DNA here is from genome assembly GCF_912470025.1 of Vespa velutina. Lineage (NCBI taxonomy): Eukaryota > Metazoa > Arthropoda > Insecta > Hymenoptera > Vespidae > Vespa > Vespa velutina. Next base: position 3,644,821 of record NC_062192.1, read on the forward strand.
TATAGTAATAAATATAGTAATATCATTTTATTTTTATTTTGAAAGTAAACAACAATTTCGTACCATGATTTTTATAGGACTCTTTAAAAACTCGAGTCTTATAGCTTGTGCACCACTGCTCTAAACCGCTAACTGACTTCATTTCTTCATAGCCTTCTTAATTTGAACATAACGCGCGCGCATGTTATAAACCCTTTCAAACATAAATTAGGGAGATGGATAATCGTCGATAGAAAAATTTTACTTACCAGAGACACAACGATAATGTGCCTCAAGATATTTGTGCGTGTTGGGACAAGGATCACCGAATTGCGAGGTTGATGCAACGATGCTGCAGTTTTGTTGGTCGTTACACCTGAAGAGGTTTTTGCCGAAAGGACCAACGGTTAACAAAAGGAATAAATTCGACACAAGTTTAACACGTGTGCTGCCATGGATTTTTCGACTCTTCTTGATTATTTGTTTTCTTTTTTTTTCCATTTTTACTTCGGTCGACGTCGCGGGAACAAGGGGAAAATAATAGGAGGAAAATTTGCTTTCTCGCTTACTGCGTATCGATTTGCGTCAGATTTTTAATAGATTTTCGATGAACGCTGCTGCTTCGCGTTATCGCGCGCGCGAAAAAAAAAAAGAAAAGAAAAAAAAAGAGAAAGAATTTATTGGATTTCAACCAACCTAGACAATGGTACTGCGCCTCGACGTACTTTCCAGTTCCGGGACAAGGATCCTCCTCGAATATCTCACTGCGTACATTCAGCGCGCAGGAATTACGATGATTGCACCTGGGATGCGTCGCGTTAATCAAAAGAATGTTATTCCAGATAATAATAATCATTTGATCATCACGATTCGTTTTATTCTCGTAAGATATTGATAACCGATAACGAGAATCAAATGTAACATTTTCGCACTCAGTCAAACGTGATTCTATTTCTTATTGTTCTGCGTACGATTCTCGTATATTTACTTTCGAATAAAAGTCACGTTAGTATGAAACACGTTTATAAATAATTTTCAGGACGCAATCAACGAAACGTGGAGAAAAAAGTTGTTAGTAATGAGGAGCGTTTTTGCAACAGTTTTTAGAACACAAATGACAGGTGGTGTTTAAGGTAAGACAGACGAGGATTTTAGTCCCAAATGCCGACAGAAACACATACGTGCGTGTAATAAATATACGTCTCAGCTGTATGCCATAAATATCCATGGAACTTTCAGCGTCCCCGTGGAAATTCCATATAAACAGGAAACAAACGAATATTTTCTTTTTTGTTTTTTTTTTTTTTCTTTTTCTTTTTCTTTTTCTTCTTTTAATGATACATTCGATATATTTATCTATGAGACGTTCATGATACAGACGATACGATGAATTTTGAATTATTTTTTTTTTTGTGTTGAACGAGAGTAAAAAGAGAAAAGAAAAAAACAGTCGATAACCTCTCTTGGTTTATTGTTACATTTTGAATGAAAAGAACTATTCTGGACTTTCTGTTAACGGATTTTCACTTAGTTTTTTTATAATTCACGATCGTAAGCACCCCTGTTTTTGTAAGGACGCACATTCGAGGGTTTAGCGTAAGAGTGAGTACGCATCGTCACCGTTGAATGACGTCGACGAAACTCTGTTTGCAGGTGCAAAGTCTGTAAATTCGTGTACGTGTATATGTGTGTGCGTGTAAGCGTGTGCTATCCGTTATCGCTCTCTAGGACGGCCGCTATTACGGAGGATTAAGCGCCCTCGTTGGCTACTGCTTTTGCACGCGGAAATGTCGTGATTCGAAAACAGCGTTTACTATGCCGAGCTTTTCCATGGATTTTTTTGCCGCGAGATTCGATTAAAATCACTGAGCTATTCTATTCCGAGTATATTGGTGATATGTAAAAAAATAATCATGCAGCTGTAATAGTTAATCTGACATATGAAAATTATCAATGCGCTCGTTCGACATGTATAATTTCGTATAGCAGGAAATGTACGGAATCAAGAATGGTATCAATTTTAATCATTGAAGGTACATCGAAATACGAATGTTTATCAATGATTTATTATTTGTATTGCTCGAAAGAGATGATAAATATTGGAAAAATATTTGGGCGTCAATTACGTTGAAAATTTATCATTCACATTTAAAAAGTATATATTTTAATATATACTTACTACAGTTAACGTTATCTGTTTTATCGCGAAAGTAATTGGATGTTATAAACAAAATATGAATATTTGACGAATGGAATAAAAAAAATGTTTGTTAGTCATCGTTAAACGTTAACTACGAGAATTTTACGATTCCGATAAGGGACACGAAAAACGGAACGCGTATACGAATTCGTTCTTCGAATTCTTCCGATAAATTCTAACTCAAAGTTTATTTCAAATTCCACGATAGGTAGGATCTCTAACTCGCTAACAACGAGTCTAGGGACGCTGCTAAAGCCGGCAAGTTTGAACGTGCGTACATAACTAGGTATGTAACGCGGATACGCGTAGCACTTTCGCAAAGGAGTTGCATTTAACCGTCACAGACACGAAAGTACGCCGTAGTAAGCAAAACTTGGACCGCTTAGCATTACCGTAGAATAAGCAGTACGATTCTCTCACCGACAAACGATCGTTGTTTCCAACAATAAGATTCCGACTCTTCCCGTATATATATATACATAAATATATATATATATATATATATATATATATAAACACATATAATATACATATATATACATACATATATATACAAACGTACATACATATATCTTGTAGACTCGTTTGTTGGTGGTGGAGATGAGGAAGAGCTCAGGTTCTTCTTCGAGGAGAAGCTCGAAGGAGAAGCTTGGAAGAGGATAGAAGGCTGCTACTGCAACATTCTAAGTAAGAAACTTGTCATTCGCACTGTTACCACGCGTTTCTAATGCCGTAGAATATCCTTGAATTCTCAGCAATCCCTGTTAATCGTTTGCATCGCGCACATACTTCAACCGACACGTCTAAAATATTTGTAATTCGCACAGATGCTTTAATAATGATACGTTTAAGAGAGTTACCGAAGAAAGAAAGTCATTTTTGTCTGATCATTTTCTATCTGTTTCTATTTTATTCGCGATATTAATGTGTTCTGTTATGATGAAGTTTATAAAAAGAAAGAAAGATTAAGAATAGATATGAAGATAGAGAGAGAAAAAAAAAAAGAATAACTCAAACGTATATACGAAAATTCGTATATAAATCATCCCTTTGCATCCTGGACATCGACGAGAGGAAATTGAAGGATCCATGGCAACACACGTGAAACTTGCTTTATTTCAATGCTTATACTTCTAAGTATAGATATACCTGGAATAAACGAGAGAGGAGATTTTCTATTTATGCGATTAAAATTTGAAAGAAAAAAAAGATGAAAATATCTTCATGTGTCTTGACTCGAATGATTTGTTTGTTAAGATTTAAAAAAAAAAAAAAAAAAGAAAAGAAAAAGAAAAAAGAACAATTTTTACAAAATTTCAATTTGCATAATTCATTAAAATCTCCTCTTTCGTATGCTCACGAAAAAACACAGCCACGATCGTAAAGTAAGGGGACGTATCGAACGAGAAAAAAGATAGGAATAATAATAATAATAATAATAATAATAATAATAATAAAAAAAGAAGGAATACAAAAAAGAGGATAAAATGCGCATTGCAACGAATCCGCTTATTGGCCAACGGAAAGCGTTACAATGGCGGCTACGAGAGGAGTTGCGATCGTGGCTGTATGTCGTGTGCGTAGCGAAATACACATACTTTTCATTCTTCTCTGAAAACATTACGTTGTTAAGCATGCAAATGGACGTCTGGGTGGTAGCAGGTGGAGCAAGGATAACGCGAGGGGGACGGCAGAGCTTGGACGCTCGTATAATACTCGTATATACAGAATGTCTTGTGATCGGACGATTCGACGACACGAACAATGGAAATCGCATCGATCCATAATATATTTTTCAAATTTATTATATATGTATGTGCGTGTATATATATATATATATATATATATATATATATATATACATAACTATATTTTATATAACTATGTATATATATATATATATATATAAAATTGAACCATACAATCGGTCGGAATTTGAGCTCGGAATTTAAATTTTGTATTTTGTATTTTGTATTTTGAATCACTAAATTGATCAAACCCGTCGTGGATTTCATTTTTTTGTAACTTATAATTTGTTTTAAATGCAATTTATTTTAATAAAAAAAAAAAAAAAAAAAAAAAAAAAAAGAAAAAAGAAATTTATATGTACGTATGTATTGTATTGTTTCCTTTATCGAGGAAAAATTGTAGGAACGTTGAATCGTCGATCGCGATAAACTCAGTGCCATTCCCTTCGATACGAAGTAGACATTTTTACGGGTATTATTTGCATTTCCCTCCCTACTTTTCCCTTTCTAGGAGGCTCGCTCGAATCCGCTCTAGTTTGGCAGTGAGAAATATTCGTCGGACTTGCGTTCCGCATACTCGTGATTGGAATACTTTTAAGTACCTAACCGGGAGTTCGCTCACCCAAAGTCTTTTCCTCTCTTAATCCGCTGAGGGATTGAAAGAGTTTTGTCGATGGAACTTGGTGTACAATTTGTATCTATGTTTCCTCTTTACCCATACCCACATGGTTATTTGTTTCTCGGTTCACTTGAATCTCTTTTACCATTGGCAATGAAAAGGTAGAAACCCGAGGAGTGACACGACAGATGTGTGTCGTCGAAACTCATAGAAAGATTCATTAAAAGGAAACAATTTTGAAATGAATAATCACCACGAAACTACCTATCTCCTAGTTTTCTCGGATAAATTCATTGAGTGTGAATTTACTCTTTTCTTCTATGTCTCCTTGAGTTCAATATCCTTCAAGAAAGATCGTTCTTGTTATCGCGTTGTCGAGGAAAGAACGGGTGAAAGAAAGAGAGATAGAAGAGTTATAGAGTTTTAGGACTATAAGAGAAAGAGAGTGCGAGAGAAAGAGGTGAGAACGTCTTACTGGAAAGTACGAACGATAAAATACGAACTGAAAAGTTTTTCCGTAGAAGGAGCGAGTGCCACGATCATTTCATTAGTCAGTTAGCACTGACTCCTCCTCTTGCCTCCTCGTCTCGCGGGAGAAAGACCGAAACTTGTTTATCGGTAGAACGAAAGTTTCGTTCGCAGGTCGTCTCGAGAACGTGAAGCTCACTTTTCTCAGTTCTCTTTTTCTTTCTCTTGTTTCTTGTAATACGACGTCGTAACAAAGTTGACGAAGAAATCAGTTATTATTTTTCTTTTCCGACATAAGAAGAAATCAATGTGATCTCCGTTGATCATTTATCGAAAAGCTCGAATAAGGTCGACTCCTATGAACGATTTCTTCTTTAATACATTCTCGACGTGATACTGATAAATATTCCGCGGAATTTCGATTTGGCATTATTAATTGCCGACGCGACGAAGAAGAATTTTGCTCTACTATTCGTTTAACGAAAGATTAAGAGAGATAACACGACAGAATTTTTATCTTAATAATTATATTAATATTTAACGATATTTGTTTTTATGGAATTTTATATGGAATTTTGTATGGATCTCATTATTATACAATGAGAGATTTTAACATAACGTAAGAAAATTCACGAAAATATTTCGAGGAACGAAGTTAATTAAAAGTCCCAATTATAGTGACTCAAAATTAAAGATAAAGACTTTTCATTGGTATTGGATACATTAATATTTATAAACGTAATATAGATTTTGTTGATACTATTTTACAATCACTTTGCATTTCGTATTTTATTGAAAGTACTATCATGATCTTTAGGCGACTTGGCATGAAAATGGAAAGCACCCACGTAGAAACAGGTGCGATCATTAAATTCGAACGTTGAATCACGGATGCAAGAGAAAGCAGAGTTTCGTAGGGGCCCCGCATTCAATTTCATTAATCGTTTCGGCAAAGCTCTCGCGTTTTCTCTTTAATCGTAATCTCAAGTGTCTGCAACTTGGCTGCTTTCTCTTCTCCTCTCTCCGTTCCATCTCTCGAGCTCGCTGTTTAGTAGCTTTGCGCTTTGTCCCAAATCGTAGCCGACAGACGGTTAATCTGCAATTGGTTTTGGCTAGGCGGTACGATTAAACGGAATTCCCAAATGATTTTGGTTTGTACTTTATTCTCATCAAAGACTCTCTTTCCTCTACTGTAAGGCATGCTTGTAAATATCGGTGTGAAAGCTGCCGCGGATTCGCCGTGTCTCCACGATTCGCTTGAATAATAAATTTATAATTTGCAAAGGAAGAACCTTCGATATAAACGCGATCGTTTTTCTTCTACAAATTAGAGATTAAAGAGAAATATTAACGCGCTTTGAAAAGCGTTTAATATCACGGCTCAACTCTTTGCGGTCCATACATATTTAATATGTTTATACGAATGTAAAATTTCACTCGATCGATGTTATATCCGGAAATTAACATAATATTTTTTTATAAAGAACAATGCAAATGGTTTTGTTATTATATACGTCATTAATGAAATATCGTATATGATTCAATATAGACCACAACGAGTTTTATTGAAAGACCACGTATCATCGAAATATTATGATGTTAAAAATAATGAGATTGAATTTCCGATTGGTTGTTAAGTTTTCTTGTTGTTCGAGCGTATATAGATATTATTACTTGTTTTATATAGCGGTCAGCGTTAAATATTACTTGCTCCACTTGCTTGATCAATCCTTTTCTTTATCGAAAGCATCAAATAAGTTATCTGCGAAGAAAGCAAAAGATCCAAGCATATCTACTAATGTTATTTATTTTTATGCATAAAGTTAGTATTGCGAGAGGAATTAGATGAATGAAATCCCAGCATGCGACAAATCGAATCGAACCGATTGTATGAGAAGCCCAAACGAAACGTTATTATTATTATACAAGCATGCGAGTTATTAAAATTATAAGATAGAATTATTTGAAGCGGCGTAGAAGAGTGTTCGTAATCGATTGCGTTATCGAAAAGTAAAAGAAAAGAAAAAAAAAAAAGAAATTATTTCCTGATGCTCGAGAAGTATGATTAATGAATAAAAAAAAAAAAAAAAAAAAAAAAAAAAAAAAAAAGAGAAGAAAAGAAAAAAAAATCGAAAAAGAAAAAACTGGGCGCGAAAAGCATAAGTTTGATTCTCGAAGAGACGGTGTGTGAGAGAACTCGCGTAACAAATCAGATGATTTTTTTTTTTTTTTACTAATATAACATAATTATAAATATTCTCACGTTATGAATCTTAACAAAAGATGATATATTAATTAAAGAAGTATTGACAGAGAAAACGAATAAAGGTAAGAATGAAATGAGGAAAAGAATAAAAAGCGAAGAACGCATTTCGATGGGTCGTACGATTGGCCAATTCGTTGGACCACTCGAATCCCTCTCATTCGCTTTTCGTTTCTCTCCTTCTTCTCCTTCCTCTTTCGTCAGAATTTCTATTCAGTTATTTCCTTGCTCTTTGCTCCGTACCCCCGGACATGTGGATTTGGAAAATGGAAAGGGCGAAAAAAAAAGAAAAAATAAAATAAATGAAAATAAAAAGAAAAGAAAAGAAGGAAAGGACAATGAAAGACTTACTCGTTGTTGAGAACACGGAAAGTTTTGGGTGACATGCAATTGACACTCCAGTCGGTATTCCCATGTTCGTTGCATATCGTTATCGAGAACCTCCCATAGTTGGCTCTTATCAGGTGGATCAGCTTTCCCTCGCCACACTCGATCCATAGCGTTTTGCCCTCGCAGGCGTACGCGGTGTCGTACCTCTCTGCAACAAAAATTCAATTTTCAACTAAGTTTACGTGCGTCCTCGTTAAGCCCTTAAACGAGTAGTCGAATCGATGGAAAGACGAGTGGGATAACGTGAAGAAAGTTCAAAAGGAAAGATATATATATATATATATATATAGAGAGAGAGAGAGAGAGAGAGAAAGAGAGAGAATATAGTAATGCCGAGTGTCCTTTAACAAGTTGAAAGGATGACGTTGAAGGAGCGAACGCGTTCTTGAGATTTCGTCGTGGTATAAGGAAGAGAAATACTGATTTTCTGTAGGTGTACGTGCGCGCGCGGCGTGTGGGTGTATGTGTATATACAAGTTTATTCGATCGAAACGGCCATCTCGTAAAACTTAATGGAATTAAGATAAAGAGATCATCCTTCATCTTACTATCTATGTGTCTCTCTCTCTCTCCCTCTTTCTCTCCCTTTCTCTCTCTTTATTTATCTATCTATCTTTTACTTGAAACTTAGATATATATCGTCGACGGAGACAACGAAGAGGCGTTGAGAGTAACTCGATTGCCCCTTCGTTCCGCGACAACGATCGCAAGGGTTCCAAAGCCGAGAGACGACCGCCTGCGGCTTTGTGTCCAAGTAGTACCTTTCTCCTTCACTTCCTCCTTCTTCTTCTTATCCTTTCACCCTTTCTCTCACTTTCTTACTTTCTTTATTTCTTTCTCTCTCTTTCTCTCTTTCTCTCTCTCTCTCTCTCTTTCTCTCGTTCTCTTTCTCCCTCTCTTTTATTCACTTCCATTCCTTTCATGGCAACACCATGCTACGAGGAATTTGGTCCACGAAACGGTCGACCTCGCGAAGATTATTTTGAAAGGGAATTAGGCGATTTACACCCTCGCATTTAGTCTTCATTCTTTGCGAATCCTTTTCGGTCGACGTCGTTCGTCATAATGTACGAAAATTTCTACAACAATTGATGCAAATTATCCTTCCTTAATGAATTTAATTTTATAATGGAATAGACAGTAGTTCTTAAATTATTCTATTTCGAGGATGATTATATTAATTCTTTTTAATAATAACAATATCACTTGAGAAATATCAATCGATAAATATTAAGCCAGATTAAGATTATTTTATCGTATATATATATATATATATATATATATATATATATATATATATATATACGATGTATATATATATGTATAGAGTTTGGGATTTCTCGTAAGGTATTTAAGAATAATCCAGTGATAATATCATTTTTTTTTCTTTTTTTTTTTTTATCCTATTACCAAGAGTATTCATTAAGACGAAACAAAATGGAGAAAGCCATGGTTAGGGATTTGAAGCGTGATAGAGGTAGGAATGAAGAAGATGAGAGAGAAGGAAAAAGGACGAGGGTGGGGCAGAAGAAGGAGGAAGAAGATGGAAGGAAAAATTCAAGAAGGACGAAACGTGCTGGCGGTAGACCGGGGGCAAGGACGAGCGAAGAACGTACAGGCCACGAAACGGCGCGTGGGGAGAACCGAAGAGCGGAGGGCAAAAGAGGAAGGGACGAGCGGTGCCGAGGCTGTAATAACTCTGTCCGTGAAAGTCGTGAGTTTATTAGTTCCATACCAACGCGCCACAATGCCGCTTTAGAGCGCGGTTCGGACTCGCCAAGAGCGAACGACGAACACGTAATACGGCTAGTAAATCAGTAGAGTCAATGCGACGGAATTTGCATTTAAATTTTTGAATAAGACGAAAAAGAATAATGGACAGTTGTATATAAATAAATCTATTGAAATGTTTATAATGTATTAACAGGACATTGGAAATTTAAGAAATATAAATATGATAGTTAGCATAATTTAAAATAATTTTATTACAGATATATAAACTCCATGATATAACTTAATTATCATGGAATTGATGATCTTGTATATAAATTTAAAAAAGGAACAAAATTAAACACGAGTTTAACAAGAAGATCTTATTTCCCTTCGGATGTTTACATTTTCAAATTCGTAGTAAATTTGCGGTGATAAAGCACTGCTTTAAAAGTAAATAGGAGAAAGAGAGAGAGAGAGAGAGAGAGAGAGAGAGAGAGAGAGAAAGAGAGGTAGAATTTAGTGTGGTAAACGAAACAAGTTGGGCTAACTTTGTACGATTCCAGTGGGTCGACCGCACGAATTCGAATGCCAGGTGGTTTCGCGGAAGATACACTTTTCTAATCTGAAGGTTTGTTGTCGGAGATGCAACTACTCGAATAAGCTGGTGTTTTCGCAAGAGAGAGAAAGAGAGAGAGAGAGGGAGAGAGTGAGAGAGAAATGAAAGAGAAGAGAGCTCAGTGGAAGGCTGCCGGAGAATCATTCGCCCCACGGCGAAAACGCTTGTCTTGAGTTGTCCGGAGTAGGAAAGAGAATTGCAGTTTACCATTAATGACTTGGAGTAATAATATATCGGAGGGCCAGCGAGTGAAGCCTCCCGCTGCCATGGCGGCCAACTTGAAAGGGCCGAGCTAACAGCGGGATGTCGACGGCTCCGATGCGGCTCTTGGAGACTTGGAAGCTTTCTCGGAGGCACTCTCATGGAGTACGAAGCAAGTACACATAGATACTATATAAACATAGGCGAGAGACTCAAAACCCATATCATTTGAAATTCTCTGCTTTTCTTTATTCTATCTGCTTCCGTCTTTTCTTAGTCTTGAAGGTTAGCCACTTTCTTCGTTAGGAATATAGAATTCTTTATAACGTATTGCATAAGCCCGCATGGATGTCAAGAGATATATCATTTGTTTATTCAAACAAATTTCTTATCATCATGTTATCTATCAGGGAACAATATGTAAATAATTTGTCTATTTTATTAAATTGGTTAATTGTTAAATTATAAAACATTTTATTAATAGAAACTGTTCTGTTTGATTTTTTTAAATGATTTTTACACTTTCACTAATAAATATAAAGGTATATGACATGGTCAGATTATCTTCAGTGCCAGTCTCGGAACGTTTTCTTCGCACGGTAAGGCCGCAACTTTGCAAAGCGCTCCCGGGACGAATAAATCAAAGTCCCCCTTGGAGACCAGTAAGTTTGTAGCTTCGTTTCAACCATCCTCTGTATGGATTGGAATACCTCTGGTCTGTGGACTTCAGCGTTCTCGACCGGGAGCCGTTTACCTGCCCGCAGGATTTCTAATTCGGGTTAATCCTTTCTCGTCGTTCCGTCTAATATACATAGTTTAGAAGAGTAATGCTACCAGAGGAAAATGATTGCTATTTTTTTTTTTTTTTATCTTTCTCTTTGTCATTCTTTGATCAAAACGGATATTTGATCAAAACGAGGACTTCATACTTGATAAATTTACGTTTGATTAAATTCTATAAAGTCTTTTAATTCGTTTAATTTCACGAATGTGTTATTAAATTTAGAAACCTTTTGCATTAATGAAAGAAGATGTTTCGTTGACTTTCGTACAAAACATTATATCGTATTTCGTACAAAAAGAATACTACATTGATCCTTACGTTGACAATTGAAATTTTTACGCTCGTTTTGTAAATGATATACTCATGTATGCTTTTGTGAAATATAGTTTGCAAGTTTTAAATGTTTATGTGCACGATTAGTTTTTTTAAATTGTTACAAATGAAAATAAATACATATGTATTTGTATGCATTGTTATAGATAGGCCAAGATTTTTTTGAAAATGAACTATCCATTAATGAATATTAATATTAGGACTGAATTTTGCAATTAAAAATAGAATCATTGATTTGACAAAATTTCTAATGACGATTAGATTATGTGGCGAGTTAAGCAATAATGGTTGAAGAATCAAAACATGGTATATTATATTTTATTCAATGAAAGGAATCAGGAGATGCACGGGATGCCAATTATTGGTTGGCAAACGATAGCCAATTCTTGAATTCTGAAATTTCCTTTCAGAATTCATTTCGAAAAGTTATTTTGAGATACATATATCGTAAGATGACTATTGTCTATGAGAAATATAACCTTGATAACTTTACGTTTACATAGAATGTGGAAAAATCGATAACATCAGGTCAATTTATTCCTCATTTTTTTTCTTCCTCTTTCTTTTTTTTGCGACAATCTTTTAACCTGGGAATTGCAAAAGTTGACGTTTTCTTTTTTTTTTTAACTATTTGAGTAGCTTTGAAAAAATTTTGTCAAGAGGTAACAAGTTGCTTGATAGTGCTTGTCTAACATATGTCAATAAACTTAATCAAGCAGATAGTCAATTGCGTAATGTTTACGTATTACGTAACATTAAAATGATTGAGAATTTGATACGAATCGTAAAAGTTGTCTATGTTTTAAAAAATGTTTATCTCGATATCGTTTTTCGTACAATACAATTACGTGGTTAAAGATAATACCAAGTAATCAAAGATCATTGTTATCTGTTTGGACGAGCGATCGTGTTTCGTGCGTTTATCTCATTCGTCTTAACTAAGAAGTTTTGCGATAAACTTGATTGTTCATTAATAACAATAAAGATAAAACGAGTTAAATTACGTTTGGTAATGTATAATGTTAAAAGGTGGGAGAATATTAAGGGATCAACGAATAATAAGAAATCATTTTAAATCGTTAACTTTGTAAAATTATAATTCTTATATATATATATAAAAAGGTATGTTATTTTATCATTGAAGAGAGAAAATAATCAATACAATTCATTTGGCAGTATGATAATTCCTATGAAAATATATTTTTCGATGCTTATTTTTGTTTTTATCGATGAAAAGTTCAAAAATAGTTAATGTGACGAAACGACAAAAAGATTTTGAAGAGAAAAAAAAATACCAATCGTTATTCATTGTGGAGCAGTCACGAGAAGCATATTTGTATGAAAGATATAGATTGTCAGAGAGAAATAGTGAGAGAATGTGGGAAGGAGCGAGTTACGCGAAACGTTCTCGGCCATTCTGTCGATGAAGAAGAATATCCTGCTCGCGTATGGCATATAACGTTCGATCGATGGCAGACACCATAGAAATATTTCGCGAAATTTGTCCGAGCGTCGTCATTCTTGTTTTTTTCTTTATCTTTTTTTTTCTTTGTTTGTTTGTTTTTCTTTTGTTTTTTTTTTTCTTTCTTTCTTCCTTTTTTTTCGTCGTCGTTGGCCCGTCAATGGCCAGTTTCCTCTCTTCTTTTCTTTGCCTTTTGGCACGCGACGTTGGCGTTCCCTTCCGTCGTTTCCCAACTGTCTCGTTATGTTCTTCACATTTTGCTCGATATACACGCGAGTAGGATGCATATTTTGTTTGCGGTCGTTCCGCATTCTACGGTTCATTTTATGTTTCGAACATAAAATACTGATTCATTAGCGGCGATCCTGATTTAACCGTTTGTGGTTCAATGGCTATTATCTTAATTGACAACCTCTGTCTACAGTCCGTTCAATAAGACGAGTCAAGAGACGTAAACAAATGTACATGTTGGAAACGTGTTCGGATTAAGAGCGTATTCACAACCTTTAAATACACTTTTAGGGTAGGAAGTCGAAGGAAGCCTTAACAATGACCTATGCAAATTTGTTCCTGAATTCGACAATTGCATACCATTCGTCAGTCAGTTGATGAAGTTTTATGGATCTATTATGCGCTTAACACGTGCGACTATCTTGTTTGCATCAATTAACTCTTCTCATTGAAGGGATTATAATGTTTCAATTGGTCTTGTGAGTACGAGAATTTCTACCGATAATCTTATTTGTTTATTACTTTTGTTTATATTCCATGGTCCTCAAGGGAATCAATATCTTTATGTTCAAAGATGAAATTATCATAAATCCAAATAGAAAGAGAATGAAACTAGAAAAGAAATTTTGTCGATGAATTGCTTTTCACTTTTTTTCGCTGCTAAAAGAGCAATGTACTTCAAAAGAGAGAGAAAGAGAGAAAGAGAAAGAGACTGTGAAGATAGATGGACCACGTCGATCGATAATGATGCATTTACCGCGGAAAGGAGAATAAATGTTTCTGAACGATATTAGCAAGAGAAGAGCGAGAATCGCGATAACGTAGTGCAATTACTGTGCCTTCTGTAAGTACGTGCCTCTCGGATGGTAGGTCAACATCCGCTTGAGATGAGCGCAATCTCCAAGGCGAACGCACGGTGGTATCCACTACTCCTCGAGTATTAGCAAGCTCTACGTTTATTTCCTATTAGTCTGTGTGTTCGTTACTTTTTTCAAAAGATCATATTTTTTCCAAGTTTTCCAATATTCCGAGTTTGCCTTTTCGCATAGACTGCTCATGTTTAAAAACAATATCGAATGTACGGAATATTTTTCTTAACAAGATCTAATTATTTGATTCCATTGAAGATTTTCAAAAGACTTTGACGAATTAATTTTACATTTGTATTATATAAATATTTTCAATGGAGTTAATGTTAAATATGTTATAAAAGAAAAAAAATAAATAAATAAAAGAGAGAGAGAGAGCTAATCTGTAAGCAGACATTCGTGCCTAGATACATACGGTGACGCGTTTCATTACGTTCATCTTCGTCCTTTTCGACGAAGAGAAGCAGGCGAAACCGGTGCAAGCAAACTTCTTCCCCTTTCGTCTCTTCCAAAAACTCTTTTGTTCTTCCCATTCTCCTCCTTCTTCTACTCCTCCTACTGTTACTCCTGGGTCGCTCGTCGTCTCGTGCACCCTCATGCTATCTCTCTTTCCGCCCTGCCTCTCTTCGCTCTCTATCTCTCGTTCTTTCTCGTCTCTCTGTACACCACTCGAGTGCTTTGACATCGGAGACGTCGGCGAGCACACCGAGGGTGAAATTTATCGGATATTCTTTTTCCTTCCTCACGAGCGGCGCAGACACGATGGAAGCAAAAAACATGAATGGCGTAGAGAAAGCTAGAGAGAGAGAGAGAGAGAGAGACAGACAGAGAGAGAGAGAGAGAGAGAGAGAGAAAGAGAGAGAGAGAAAGAGGAAAGAAGGGTGTGGGAGGCTCGTGAATGGTTCCGATTATTACCAAGCTCAAGCGTGGAGCATCGTCAGAGTATCTACGTACCCACTGGGATGCTGTAGTCGTTGGGACAAAGGAATAGAAGAGAGCTAGATAGATAGATAAACGGATAGGTAGAGATAGAGATAGAGAGGGAGTGTGCAAAGACGATAGAAAGGGCCGACGTGTGGACAAATGGATAGAGAGAAGAAGCGAAGAACGGAGAAGAGGGCTTTCGAGTATAGAACAAAGGCGAAAAGGAGGGGTGAAAATAAAGCGACTAATCGTACGTACGAGATAGATAGACATGAGCGAGTGAGAGAGAAAGAGAAAGAGAGAGAGAGAGAGAGAGAGAGAGAGAGTGAGAGAGAGAGGGAAAGAGAAAGGGAGAAAGATTCGTTCACTCTTTAAAGTTCTTCGGCCTTCGTGGGATCTCACCGATCGGTCATACGTCTCCTTGAGATACTACTCCTATCGAGTTTCGCGCCCACACGGCTGTCTCGAGGAGAAGGGTGGGGACGGGTCAAAGACCACGACCAGTCGGTTCGCTAATAAACGTAATGCGACTTTTCACAGGAGAGACACGCGTCGTAAAGTCGATCAATTCGACGTCGGCAACTTTCTTTGGAAAAGTAGTCGATCCTTTCCTCTTTTTATCTTTGATTTCTTTTTTCTTTTTGATTCTTTCTTTCTTTCTTTCCCTCCCTCTCCCCTCCCCCTCCCCACCCCTTCCATCCGATCCTCCCGATTTCTTTTTCATTTTTCAAATGTTCCCTTTACCTTTCTCCTTTCTTGATCGAGTCTTGTGTACTTTCTACTCGTCTCTTTTATATTTTTTATATTATCGGTTATCGGTATATTCCGCTTGTTATATTCTTTCATTCTATATGTTCTTCGTATTTTAGATATATAGAGATTTTGTAAATATTTTCGAGATTGTAACAGAGTAGAAAGAACACAGGTGTATTTATATTTAATAGATAAACCAATTATTGTCCATTATAAAGCTTGAACAGTATTTCTTTTATAAAAAGGTATTAATTAATTCGACTAATTGGATAAAGTACGGTCATTAATGGTTTTGCGCAGTTACTTTCATATCTTCTCCGATACTTATCTTTTTCTTTGTTCGAAAGAACGACGCGATAAAATCATAATAATAAGGATCAAGTTAATACAAAGTATGAGTAATGGATTACTTCTTCGTACCTTCCCACTTTCTACCTTTTCACCGATAATCGTTAAAAGATATGAATTTCTTCTTGAGGTTTATGATATACGTATGCCGCGTATAAGTGGAAAATATCAGCGTAGGATGTTAATTAGAACAAAGAGACGGCTTGGCATGATTCGTTTGGACGAGTTCTACGGCGTTATAAGGTCCTAAGTCGTTTATCGAGATAAGAAATTCGATAAATTATTCGAGATAGCTCTCGTGCACCGGATGATCGTACGTGTAAGAAGGAAAAGGAAGAGAAACTAGAAACGGAAGGAAAGAGGAGCGATAAATCAAGACGCAATAAAGTTTATAACGCGCTCAAGAGCGTACCGGGTGTAAGATTTCTCCATGTTCTGTAGGTGACAATATCGTAATGAATTCACAAAGTCTATAGGTGACTTCGCCCACATTTAACGAGACTACAATAACAGCAAATGGGTAAAAGAGAAAAAGAGAGAACGTGAAGGTTTAATGATTGAAAGATGATGACTGAACGAAACTCGATATAAAAAGAAAATCAACGAACGACATTTTCTTCAGGTGTTCTTCTCGTCTCTGTCTATCTTTTGCAGATTTATTCTTCAGAAAAAAATCTATGTTGTGTAGTTATGTTAAATTGAAACTTGATACTTATCTTTATCCACCGAGAACATTTTATTTATTACCACCTTTAAACACACTTATTATTTTTATTTTTAACGTAGATAATTATACTTTACTATTATGCTAATCTAAAATAACATAATATAAATTTTGGTATATACATATGACTAAGAGTTAGGAGATTGCAGTATAAAGTGCAGTATACTATATTATATTAAATATACGCATATAATATATCTCGTAGTATATGGATCTTAATTATTAATTAAAATTGTAGATTATAAATTTTAACAAAGGTTCATTCGCTTTGATATTATACCACTTTTTTTCTTCAAGTTCTATCGTGTATATGCAGAGAATCAGTAATCGGTAAATCGATCGTCTTGAATGTAGATCGATCAATCGATATCCCTTTTACGTATAAGTCCGATAGTGCATTTAGGAGAATGATTACAAGAGGACCATTTGAAGATACATACTATTCCTTGAAGTCTCATCGACGATCGATAAACGTTGCGATCTAATGTCGCCCGCGACAAAGTCCTTGCTTCCTGGTGAAACACGAATAGTTAAATCGTTTACTCTTGAATGTTTTGTATACGAGGTCTCGCGTACTTACTGCTCAATTATCTCGTTCGCCTAGTTAGAAATTCTAATTCTTCAAAGAATTTTCTTGAAAGGAGCACGATACAATTTTAATCCTAACATTTACCTTAGCCATTGTTTGACTTTGAATCCAAAGTCGAATGTTTTTTTTTCTTTTCTCTTTTCTTTTTTTTTTTTTTTTACGCTCTCTCGATATTAACACAATACACTAACATAATTGAATTCATTAGATATGACGATTTAGATTTCAAGATTAGCGACGAATTTTGCAACAAGTTTCGAACGAAGAAAGATCTTGAATTTTGTAGATCGCATTACCCGATAATTAGATCCATCCGTTTCGTAGGTTACACGGATGGTCTTTTGTAGATAGGCAAAGTGTAATAGAATACGAGGGAGTACTCGTCAGCGTTATAAGATCTTGGCGAGGAACGCGAGTAATATGAGAAGGAGCATCATTGGGAGCGCATAGGAAGAGAACGGAAATCGTTCTTCGTTCTTTCGACGAGATAAAGTCGCTCGTTTGAGTTTGTACGTTCGTACGGTAGCAATATTGAGTGGCACGCAAATTTTCAACAGGAGATAAAGTCACATATCTTTAATCTATTTCAAAGAAAACAGTAATTCAATGTACTCGTTAATTGCAAAAATAAATTTTCAAATTAAATTCAAGCTTATACGAAAAAGAAAGAGAGGAGAGAGAGAGAGAGAGAGAGAGAGAGACATATACACACATATACACACAGAACCATATACGAACGAAGCCTATTTTTTCTCGAATTGTCGTGATCGACTACTTGCCGAGCGTTCGATGTACAAAGAAAAAACAAAACAAAAAAAAAAAAAAAGAAAAAAGAGAAAAGACAAAGAAAAAGAAGGTGGATCGAGCGAAGGTAAGGATGAAAAGGAAACGGGTGAAGACGCAGGTGCCGGCGGGCTCACGGCTACTCGAGCCCTGTAATTAGGCTAGGAACGCCGAATTTATCCGTCCGAGTCCATGGCATCTTCGAGACGGTAGCCGCACACCTTAAAGGAAACGCGTCAAACACGCTCGAGGCGTTCGTTCGTTCGTCTGTTCATTCGTTCGTTCGTTCGTTCTATCCAGAGAGAGAGAGAGAGAGAGAGAGAGAGAGAGAGAAAGAAACTAGAATCGTTCTGCGTGCTTTACGTTTTAGCCACAGAATTATCTCTTCGAAGAGTCCTACCCTTCCGGGCTATTATTTCGTGCCTAGTCATCGTAGCACTATCGAAATTAACTCTTGATGATGGACGGCGCGTTGAGTTGGATGATTCCTTAACATTCTCTTTTTCCTGTCTTTCTTTTTTTTTTCTTTCTCTCTTTCTCTCTTTCTCACCTAATCACACACATGCTACGTCGATTACGAAGCGATAGCACGTGCGTATGTTTTAGTAACTACGATTTCTAGACCAGCTGTTAAATTATGGTTATTTGGAAACAAAATTCTTTAAAATTATAAATTCGTTGGTTTTAATAGTAAGAGAATAACGTTCATTCAAAGTGAGAAAATAAAGTAATTAAATTTATATTACGAGGTAACTAATAAAAATTCATATTATGAGATCTAATATTTTTATGATATAATTTTTGGGATATTACAAATTGGGGAAATAAAAATGACGGACAATTCAATCTTTAAGAAATTATGAACGAAGGAAAAGAAGTTTGCAATCGATGAAATTGTAGTTACCGACAACTATATCTCTCATGTAATATCTCTATCTAATGTAGTAGATAGCTAACGTTAGGAACAGCCATCTAAGCCCGAAGGAATCGGGAATTAGAAACCGCGGTGGTTACAAACGCTCGGCGAATTGGCTGTACCGTTCGAATTGAGAATTTCTCAGAACGGGGTGAATGTCGAGCCGAGCAGTGGAAATAGTTTCCGAATGGTTTGTCGAGGATGATACCTCGATAGAGAGAGAAAGAGAGAGAGAAAGAGAGAGAGAGAGAGAGAGAGAGAGAGAGAGAGAGAGAGAGAGAGAAAGAGATATTTCCGTCCAATGTTATCGATGTGTTTCCAACTTTAGAGTTTCGATTGCATCGATCGAACTTGAAGGAAAAAAGAAAAAGGGACCTCGATTGAACCTACTTGATATTCAAAGTAATAAAATAACGTTATATAACTTTTTTTAATGGATAAATATCGAAGATTTTTTACATTAATTATATCCAATCTAATTCGATGGTTATTGAACTTAATTAATTTATCATGCTACGATAAATTTAATATTCATATTGATGTCATTAATCGAAAATATAATTTTTCATAATATATCGTTGTACACAATGATTAGATTTATTTTTATTCCGGGAGATACAGAAATTATTCAGAAATATCGATATATATAGAAATTATTTAAAAAATGTGATATATTATTGTAATAAAAATCGATCGAGATTTCGTATGAAATGATTCGAAAGTGTTGGGAGCCAGGCGCGTTAAAGGTCGTCTCGTTCGTTGCTCACTGCTTTCTCTCTTTCCTTCTTTTACCGTCCGATTATCGTGCTCGCTTACGACGGTGCGAATCGCGAGGCTGGAACGAGAGAAAAAGGGCGAACGTTGGGGAAGAGTGGGAGGAGGGCGGTAGAGAGTAACGTGAGAAATACGCGGAGGGCCGGAGTTAGGGTCAAGAGGTGGCAAGAGCTTGGGCAAAGGAACTCGAGAGAGAGAGAGAGAGAGAGAGAGAAAGAGAGAGAGAAAGAAAGAGGAGGAACCCAAACGGAAAAGGGAACCGCAAAAATATTTGGAACGTTCGAGTCTCGAAAATACGTGTACGTATGTATATACGTATGTACGCATAGCGAGAAATATTGCACCGCTCTTCGATTCGACTCTGCTGGCAAAATAACCGAAGAATCTTATGCTCGTACCCTCTGGCAATTCCCTATCTGAGTTGGAGATCGCATTGTCACCACCTCCTTTTCCTCTCTCTCTCTCTCTCTCTCTCTCTCTCTCTCTCTCTCTGTCTTTCTTTCTCATTCTTTCTCTCTCCCTCATCTCTTGCATCTTTCGCTTTCCGATTTCCTTAACTCGATGTCTTCCCTTCGAGCAAAGCGTGAGACTACGATCGAACGATTCATCCAGATTCTCTTGTTGTCAGATAATTTTAAAGGAATTAATTATACGATCAATTTGTTTGATTGGAATTGAGATGTGATTAAAGATCGATATAAGAATAAAGAAGGAGAAAAGAAAAAGAAAAAAGAAAAGAATTATAAAACTCGGAAGATATTTAAATTGTTAATGATTATATTAATAATTGATCGAATTTAATTCGATTTTCGATACGTATAGAATAGAAAATTCGTTATTATAATCTACGACAATTTTAATTCTTAAGAATGATTTTGTTGGGATATTTTTAATTTCCACGAGTAAAACACAGTTGATCATCTTTCTTCTTTAACTTTCTTTTCTCTTTTACAAACCCGTCCTCGCATGTTTTCGACGATCGACGAAGTGAAACGATAAACCAGTTTGCGATGCGTACGGATCGCAGAGACAAATTCATTCGAATAGCTCTCGGAGATTAATTTTCTTTTCTTTTCTTTTCTTTTCTTTTTCGTTCCCTCGGATCTCAGTGGATTAAAGCGATGCCGACACGAGGATGCTCTGCTCGACGGTTACACGCTTCCACGGTTACACGTTGGCTCGTTTAATAAAACGTAAGAGAAAAAGAGCGAAGAAGAAGAAGAAGAATCGAAACGATGAGATGGACTACTTGTTACAAGAATCGTTTTTCTGTATTCACTTGGCAAAAGAGTCCTCGCTCTGAGAAAAGTTTGTACTCGCGTCGAGCTATAAGACGATAGCTAATTGATGAGAGAGAGGTAGAGAGAGAGAGAGAGAGAGAAAGAGAGAAGTGGTTGACTCGAGAGAGAGATACGAGTAGTAATGATTTTCAATAAGACGACAGTTTCTCTTTTTGTGAAACTAAAAATAAGATAATAAGGAATGTATTTCCTTTTCTATTTATTATTATATCCTAAAAAAATTTTTATTTTATTACTTTTATACATCTATTTTTTGTTTAAATTCATTTCCTTACAACTTTTCTGGATAACGCATTTACTCGAGATACGAGAGAACTAACATTATAATCGACTAACATAACATCCCTTGAAATGTGCTTGAATTTCAAGAAAACGAAAGAAAGATAAAGCGAAGGATATCCAGTTTATACTTTTCTCCTTGGTCTTCTTGGTAAAATTGTAAGAGAAAAGAAACTCGAGAAAATCCAGCCTCGTTAACCCTTAGTGTTTCTACCCACGAAGCTACACCGGTAGGTTACGACTCTTTTTCGCGAGATGGATAGCGACGATGACAAACGCCGTCTAAAGTCTAACGTATCCAGAAGTCAAAGACAAGTCCTCGGAACGAAAAAGAGAGTGAAGGAGATAGAAAGAAAGAGAAAGAAAAAAAGAAAGAGAGAGAGAAAGAGAGAGAGAGAGAGAGAGAGAGTGAGTGAGTGTACACGTTAGTCCGAGAGATGGCTCGTAGAAATCGAGGAAGGGTGTAGCAACGCGAGGAGTTGAACGAGGAGATGGAGAATAGGAATAAGAAGAAGAAGAAGAAGAAGAAGAAGAAGAAGAAGAAGAAGTTGGAGGCGGGGGAGGAAGGTTGGAAGAAGGTCTGAAACTGCTGGCCGATATTTCATCCGAGGAACGAGCGAGATAACAGCGGGCACGCCCTCCCTTTGCAGCCTCTCTTTCGTCTTGTCTCTCTTTCTCTTTTTCCCTTTCTCTCTCTCTTTCTCTCTCTCTCTCTCTCTCTCTTTCTCTCTTTCTTTCTTTGGTATTGTGTGCACGCGGTAAGAGCTCTGCCCGCAACAGACTCGCGCTCGTTTTAAAATATTGCCACCACCCCTTCGCGGCAGCCCCGTGTTACACCCATCCCGGAGCCTTTTCGCCCTCTGTTTCTCTCGACGCTTTTTAGAAGAGTCTACTACAACAAGATGCAACCCTCCGAGATCCACCACCTCGACCTCAACGCTCTTTTGGATTATAGTTGCTGGATTCGAGAGAACGTCATGTCGCGCTTTTCTTCCATTCCCCTTTTACAACGAATGGCTTTGCTTCTCTTATTCTTCATCCATTCAAAGGATAAACAATGATTCGTATGTGTGATTGTTTTTTTGGAATTTCGTTTGGAATGAAAAAGTATCGAATATAATGAGATCAATGTTTGAATGTAATCAAATTCTTTTATTGAAAGTATAAAAGTAAGATTTTTAAAGAAGTATTTAATTACTTACGTGAAAGAAAATGGATATTTAATGATACAGAAAAAAATGTAATAAGAGAAGAATAAGAGAGAGAGAGAGAGATTCTAACTGGAATCAGTGATTGTGAGGACAGAACAGTTGGAAGATAGGAGAGAAGTAGTTAGTGGTCGTCGTGGCAGCACGTTTTGGCACGCGTTCTCCTTAACAACTAGGATCTTCGAGTTCATCCTCGACCGGATGTAATTTCGAAGGCGGGAAACGTGGCTCTTTTTTTTTCTTTTTGGGTTGAAAGACAGGGTGGAAAGTACTAAAGAAAATGGCCGTTTCGAGGGTGAATCGGGAGAACTATGGAATGAGGTAAACGGGAACGGGAAATAAACGTGAAACGCGATGAGAATCGTTGAGAGGCACTGCTGGTTTCCACGCAATTGGATGCACTTCTTCCTCCTTACGAGTACGGACGACGTCGAAACAGAGCGTTTCAAACTTATGCACTTGTTGCTGCTTACCCGTGTTTTATTCTGCCCACTTGTATGTCCATTCACTTTCAAGGAAAGAGTCAAGGAATCGAGAGGTTTTTCTTGAATTGCGGATAAGAAGATTTGTATGTACTTGCGTATGTATACGTAAAGAACTTAAAGAAACACAGACGAGACATTGCTTTACCGGTATATATTTACTTTGCCAAGAGTACCATCTCTTATCAAGATTCTCAACTTTGCCGGCCCGTCATCCATATTTTATCTATTTTTATTTTTCATGCGACACTAAGACAAGACAGGACATGATACGATCCAAAAGCTACGTATAACTCATCGATTTGTCCCGGTCTACCGGTTGAAGGAGAAACGAAATGTCAACGTATGAAAGCCCATGCAACAGTCATATTACTGGCGATATAATAAAAGAATTTAACTCTTGCTTTCGATTCAAAACTTATCCGATTAAGCGTGATATCCGTACAATTTACTCCATATGCTTTAGGTGCGCCACCATCTTTGTTCCGTCACTTTCTTCCCTTTTTTATTTCTTTTACTTTTGCTTCTCTCTTCCTTTTCAATCCAATGTTTCTTTACCTTTTCATTCAGGAGATCTGTCTCCTTCGTGTATTTACGCGAGATCATTTCGTTTCTTTCCATTGCGATTTTCTTTCTTTTCTCTTACGTATACTTTTATAAAGCTATTCGACGAGTTTTACTCTGATCTCAGAGATCGTACGTTTATTCTTATTCATCTAAATCTAAATCATTCGTTTAATTCCGAAACGATAAAATGATTTCTTTCCTTTACACTTGCTTACAAATATTTTGAATGAAATTCATTCAGGTAGGTACGTAGGTAGGTAGGAAGGTAGGCAGATAGGTAGATAGGTAGGTAGGTAGGTAGGTAGGTAGGTAGGTAGGTAGGTAGGACGTAAAGATAAGAGAACGATCGATCATGGTACATCGTCGTTGAAAAATATTGCCACACCGTGATTTCGTGCTTTATCGCCGAAAGCGAAGTGAGCGAGCGAATGGCGAGATGAGAATAAGAAGAAAAGAAAAAAAGAAAAATAAAAATAAAACAGAGAGAGAGAAAGAGAGAGAGAGAGAGAGAGAGAGAAATAGAAAAAGAAAAAAAAGGAAGAAAGGAAAGGAGGGGAAAAAAAAGAAGAAAGGAAAAGAAGTACATATGAACGACGGTGACAATATAACGGAGGGAAAAGGTGCCGTTTCCTATCTGACGAACAACATAGTGCACTTTGAGAAGAAGAGTGGCAGATAACGGGCGGACGGGTCTGAAACGGTTATATTGCCGCAGCCATAATTATTATTTGTGTCTTTTCTCTTCTTTTTTCCATCACACGAAACTTCTTCCCTTTTCCTCCGGGCTATATAGCGGGGCTCTCTCCTCTCTCTCTTTCTCTCTCTCTCTCTCTCTCTCTCTCTCTTTCTTTCTTTCTTTCGCTTTCTCTTTCTCTCTCTCTCTTCTTCCCGTTTATCGAGAAGAGGCTCGGGTTTGAACTGGACATCCGTAACTAATGACCCTGATAGCCGATTATCGTCCTCTCGTTTCGGTCGTCCCTCTTCCCACTCACACTCCTCCTGTTCTGACTCCTCTCCTCGCCGACTCGTACGCTTTTTCGTGCATTGTGTACCACTGAAGGTTAAGAATCTTTTACTGTGAAGATTATGTGCGTGTATATATGAGAGAGACAAAGAGAGAGAGAGAGAGAGAGAGAGAGAAAGAGAGAGAGAGAGAGAGTGAGTGAGTGAGTGATAGGAAAAAAGAGATAGATAGAGAGAGAGAGAGAGTTCTCTTGCTTAATTAATTTTCCGTTTCGAATGATGGCCTGGGAAAGAGAGAGAGAGTAGGAGAAGGGGGAAATTGAGAAGCTCGTTATCTCGATTCTTGGTAGTAAAATCCGTCTCGCTTCCAAACCTTCTCGTCTTCCTTTCGAAAAGCGACGGACGCTATCGAAAACGAGAACGAGTCGTAAGCGTCGATCTTTTCTCGCTTGACGTGAATAAATAACAATCTGCTGGCACGTTGAGCAACTCGATCTTTTCTCTCTCTCTCTCTCTCCCTCTCTCTTTCTTTTTGGAGCTTTAACTCTGGAATTCAATGGACACGAGTCCATGACTCGGCATTCTTTCGACTTGCACGTTCCGTCGCACGCTCCTTCCACCATCGTAATGTCTACTGATTTTGTAAAAATGCTTCTCAATACTTCAATAGTTCAATGCTTAAATATTATTCAACGTATTATCAATATCGCGAAAATATTTGACAATTCGTGAATTCAATAGTTTTCTATCCTTTGGCAAGAAAACAATATTCCAGCGGTTTTTTTTTTTTTTTTCTTTTTTTTTTTTAGATCACAGGAAATGTCTGATGTAATCTTCGTTATAAAAACCGCTCATTCATGATACGCTATATCTTTTGATAGAAATAACATGTGTGTGTGTGTCAGTGTCTATAAATTATTCTCGACGATAGCAGCGAATCTATCGCTCAACTAAAACTAACAAAATTTTTCACAGTGTTTATCTTACTCGAAATGAAACCAAATTCTATTTTATTATATCTTATTTTATTATAAACTTTTTAATATTAATATTGATGTATCTGAAACAGATATATTCATATACGCATATAAAATAACATCGAATTTGTTTTATGAGAATTCGAATTTTTAATATTGTAGAAATTAAAAATTTATTCCGTTTTGTTTTTCGACATAACGAAATTCCGATGTACGTACGGGATTGGTACGGGACGATTTCGTTCCTCAATTTTAACGTGAATTTAACAGTAATTGGCTGAGTTCCCGGTTATCCGAAAATATGTGTTCCGCATAATTTATGCGGTAAACGTATCGACCGAATATAATTTAAAAATCACCAACATGCAAGTATGAGAGAATAATGTTTCGCATACGTAAAGAAGAGAGAATTAAATGGGGACGTTGGAAAGATATCCTTAATAATACCAACAATAAAATATATGAAGGATCGTTTTATGTTATACAAAATTATAGAGGAGTTCAATCGGTGATTACTGGTTTAGGAATAAAAAAAATCGAGATCTATAATAGAATACTAAGAGAAAAGTCAAAGGGAAAAAAAATAAGAAAAATAATAAATAAGAAGAAAAGGATGTTCAACGAGAGTCAAACATTTCGATCTTTATTATGCATAAAAATTCTTCTCTCTCGAGTCTTATCGATTCTCGCTTCTTTCCATTTTGATGTCCCTCTTTTTCTTTCGAACACGTACGATCGACCCCACCCACATGTTACGTACACGCGTATACGATATTTATATATCGGGAACAATGTACATACGCAAGGCTCCAGGCCGATCTAAGATTCCACGTCTAATCGAAGCGTAATAATTAAGCAGCCGTTCTCGTGCAATAGAGGCGTGCGTCTCGAAGGGAGGCAACCCGTTTCGAGAATCGTAAGTATCGCACGATAGAGCTCTACGCGCGATACACGATACGATGGTTACGTGCGAACGAGCTTCGATTCGAGCACAATCCATTCTCTCGAGGATCTCTCATCGATCCTCGATTTACATATAGTCGTACGCGAGTCTCATAGAGTATTATAAACTTATCATGGTATACGATAGTGATAATAGGAAGAAACAAAGGAAATATACAAATCACTTGGCAAATTAAAATTGTTTTAAATAATACATTTATCATGGATAAAGGTTATCGCATAAAACTTACTTGGGCTAACGCGTTCATAACTTAAAAACGATAATATTCTACAAGAGAGAATTATATTCGAAAGCGAGCCATGATAAACTCGAATATGGCTAAAAGTAAAATTGAATACTAAGGCTAAGGTTTAATCGTACGAGCATTGCCGTAGGAAGGACACGGCATTAAACGGCATTCCCGAGTCGTGAGGGCGAGAGGAAAAGCGATTATCGAACGTGCGGAAATAAAATCTTGACGTTATCGCGTCACTCGAGCGTGCCATTTCTCCCTCGAGAGATACGCGCGTAATTGCTACCTTTCTTCCTTCCTTTGCCTCGTTAGCTCGGCAAAAGGAGCTGGAATTTACGCTTTGCGAAATGGGCAATGGACCGTAAAGAAGGCTGCAGAATCTCGACGTCCTCTCTCTCTCTCTCTCTCTCTCTCTCTCTGTCTCTCTCTCTCTTTTTCTCTCACAACTCAGCACATCTGTTGTCTCTTTTTAACGATCGATAACATATCACTGACTTATTTCGCCGTTCAACATTCTTGGAAATTTCATCCCCCGTTCTTTTCGCTATTTTTATCCGTCAATGAAACTTGAACGAGTCGGTGGAAGCACCAAGAAATTGTC